>NW_019524940.1:792781-819815 GCF_002814215.2 Seriola lalandi dorsalis
GGGGGGGGGTTTTAGAGAAAAGACAAGAGGGAGAAAAAAGAGAGATAGAACGACAGATGGAAAAGAAAAGAGAGGCTGGGTATGTGTGTGTGTCTCTGTGTGTGTGCATCAGTGATCAGGGTCAGTACATGGCACCGAGCTTAAGGGCTCTTACCACAGATAGAGGGATCAGGAAGGAGAGGCCGAGTGGACCGGGACTAAAAGTGTAATCAGTTTTCTGATTGGAGCAGATGACCCGACACTGACCGCTGCAGTCGCCATCCAGTTGGCTGGACGTGTGAAATAACAACGATCCTCCTCACAACTCCACTGTTGTCTCTTCCACGTAATTAGTGTCCAGACATTTGTGTGTGTTTACATGCATGTGTTTGAAAGCTGCAAAAGCCTGTGGTGGCACAGGACTAGAAGGAGGGAGACTTCTGAAACTATAGACATGTAACAGGGATCTAAAAAAAGACCCCTTTTTTTTATTTTTATTAAAATCAAAAACACTTGCTGCACAAAACCTCCAAAACTAAATCTGTATTTGATTATTTCTGATCTGTAAATGATTTTGCTTAAACTTAAACAGCTCTGAACTTGATCAACTCACAGACTCCTCTTTGTGGTCACCCCTGAGGCCAGCATAGGAGACCCTGTAGCTCTCCACATGGGGGTCTTCCATCTCCCATGATGCCTCTAAGCTCTGGGTGGTCTCGTCGTTCAGCTGAAGGTTTCTCACAGCCTGACGTCCTACTGCGACATCACATCACAGACAACAGTCACTATACAGAGTTACTGCAGGATTTACACATAAACAGTGACACAAAATCTTGGCTTGAGCTGCATTTTCTTCACACTTTTAATGTGGTTTGGTAAACTGTGGATTTGAAAACTGTCAGTCAAAATGCCAGTATGATAAAAGAAAATCATAACAGCTACTGTCAATGTGCCAACATGCTCAGTCAGCTGTGATGTGCTGGATGATAAAAAAAAAGTTGCAGTAAAATCTGCCACAAACTGAGGGAAAGTGTTTTTTTGTATTTTTTTAGTTTCATCTGTCTCAAAAATGGCTTTAAACCAAATTAGACATGTTTTACAGTCTATGCAGTCCTCTTTGGATGAAAATCAGCATGCAGGTTCAACACATATTGTAGCCCTAAACTACAAGCGTTGATTTTTAAAAACAGAGACGACTCGCTGGGTTTGAGTTGTGATTTTCACAGCAGCAATTGGAGTTTTAAAGAAAACAGATGTGCTTTTTAAAAGTTTGAAGGATAGTGAGCAAGGACTTAAGTAAGGAGACGTGTTGCTTTTCAAGTTTTCAATGCCGTGAGTGAAGAAAATGCTCTGACTCGATTAGCTGTAGCCTGTTCCTCATACAAAATACAATCCAGATGGCCTCTGGGTCGCCTCTGAGATAATGGAGTTTGAAATAAAGTCTCGGGGTGAAGCCAACTTGGTAAACACACTTTTAAAAACAGAGAAGATCTTCCAAACTTTTTTCATAAGGTGGATCCTGCTTGATGATGTTATCAGTGTTTCGATTTTAGATTCATCAGCCTTAGTCTGAACAGACTTTTTTAAGCCCTCAGTAATTCTGGTTCAGCTTCCTGAAACTAAATGAGCAACAAAGACCAAAGCTCTGCTACAGGAACTTTATAGAGCTGTGGTTGCTCTCTGGCAACATCAGCATGCGCTGGCAACTAATAGAGACTTTCACATTTCAATGGCAGAAGATCTTCTAGACAGATGCTTTGGCTTGAACTGTGATTAAAATTTGGCCAGTCTCTCTGCAAGGATTTTTTTTTCATTTTAAATGAAGTACAAAGTGAACTTAAAAGTCTGCTGCTTGCTGGACACATGCAGCACAATGATTTAAAGCAACACTCTCCAGATTCTAACTGCTAATATTATGAAGAAATACATTTTACGGCATGATTTTAATCAAACATGGCACGTCCACTCATGTCACATGTTTTCAGGTTAATGTTTGGCCAGTATTATACATGTACAATATTGAGAATGTGTTTGTTTGGACACTTTTTGCTCCTGACATTTTGGAATTTTTACTCAAAAGCAATGTGGACACTTCTTACCTGTGGTTGTAGCAATCGTTGTTGTCTTGGCCACTGGGGAAATACAGAGAGCATAAATCAGATAATTGGAAAGAAACTCTTCCCAACAGTTCTCTATATCAATAACTAAGGTAATTAGACAGAAATACATAACAAACCATTGATGGGGAAATAGATTTTCTTCTTTTGAGATAAGCAGTTACAAACAAATCAATGCAAATAGGCTCACACAGAGCTACGCTTTGAACTCAGAAATGCAAATTTTATTATCCTAAAAGGCATATGTGATTGGACTCGTCTGTTATTCTCAGCAGACTGTGGCACTTTGGTGAAGAGGGTTACTCAGGTCACAGGCTAATTTCGACATCAGTGCAACCAAGGGGATTTTACTATATGAAATTACACTGGTCTTCTCTTATCTGTGGAAAAGTTTTCAGACTCTGACTTTTGTCAAATTTTGTGTTGATTAGATAAAGAAAATACCACAGCTCTCTGAGTTTGTATAACAACAGCTGCACATGTTGCCAGTTACACAATCTACTGTCACTTACATGTGGTCTCTATAACAGAGATGGTGTCACTCTCTGATTCATCTTTGAACACAGCCGTCAACATCACTTCATACTCGGTAGACGGACTCAGACTGTTCAGGATGTATCTGTTATCACTTCCACTCAAGACCACCTACAGAAGAGAAACACACACACACACACACACACACACACACACACACACACACACACACACACACACACACACACACAAGTCTAAGTCTCATGTTACATTTGACTTCCAGCAGTGTCTTCTTTCCAAAGTCTACTTCTGAAAGATGTTGGCTGATATCACAAAAATGTCAACCATGTGCTTCTGCTGTTTCATAACCCGTTCTCATCATTTCATTCAGACATACACATAATGTCCAGACACAGCTGGACATTATGTTGGACAGCTGCTAGTTGATATTTATAATGTCATTTTTTTAATTTTTTTTTTTTTAAAGTTTTACCAGTGAAAATATAAAGATATACTGTGTATAAAAGTTCTCTCGAACTTGCCTAGGTATTAGTGAAACGTACAAAATATTTTATTAAATTTTGTCATGTTGTGTCTCAAAGTGCTGATAACATTTTAGGTCACCTTCTTCTGTTTTGTGTCTTCATTTGTTGTTATTATATTTGCCAGAAGATAATAAATAGGACAAGTTTCCTAAGTTACACTAAAGATGTGATAAAAAATTTGGGCAGTAACCAGCAGTGTGACGGGTTTATTTATATTCTAAGTGCAACACCAGACGTTCAAAGCCAAGGTAATCACTGCGCTTTAGTAGAGAAAGCTGCTAAAAACATAACAAATTGTCTCGGTGCTCATAATTTCAGTCATGAAAACAGCAGGAAATGGTAGCACATATTTTAAAAAGCTTGTGTCTGTGAAAACAAACTTTTATATTTTGTACATACAATGTGTTTTAATACTGTGCTGAATAAATTACAAATTGTAGAAATTCACTTTAGGAAGAAAACATTTAAATGTAGCCCACTCTTTGTTATGTTAAGCAAAAGTAAAATTTGAATAAGGCCATTTATAGACTTATAAAGATGATGGTTACAATACAAGTGACTCAGAAAAGTGGCTTTCCCTGAATATGTCAGGACGGCCAGTTGGATCGTTTGCTGCTGCAGAAGTCCAAACGACCACTATAATTTGTACAACACAGAAACGAATCAGACCCCAAGGTAAATACAAAGAGGTCATCACAAGTACAGCTTGTTCCACGGAGAGCTACTCTGAAATTGGAATTTACTGTAGATGAGTCAATAACCAGATTATGTGCAGGAATTTGTTCCTTCACTGAGCCCTTCGGGGCACAGTTACATGCAAATTTCACCAGTGGGGCCAGACATTTGTGATTTCCCGGGAGCAAGTGCATCTTTACATCTTAGTATTCTCTCCCTTTCCTTTTGACATTTCTTTTGCATTTAGTGAGAGGCATTTCCATATTGTACAGCATTGTTTCCTTCATGCACATAAAGAGCATTGCCCTCTGCGGTATTTGCCTGATTAAAGACAATCAACGCAACATTTTATTGAAGAGCACAACAAGACCCAAAACCTGCATTCAAAAAGGCACCAGGGTGCCAGTAAAACAAATGAATCCTGACAAAACAGTGCGATGCATAAAAAGAATCAAAACTGATATGAATATCAAGATGATCAACTTTCAATCTGGGTAATCTTTCACCCTGTTTGTGAATCTGTGTCTGTGTGGCTGTTGGATTGTGTTGTGTTTAATCTCCTTTTAGATATAACAATACAGAGCAGTCAATGTGTGTTTGTGTGTGTGTGTGTGTGTGTGTGTGTGTGTGTGTGTGTGTGTGTGTGTACATGTTTACAGTACGTAGGTGAGAGACAGATTAAAGCCCTTTCTCTATTCTGGTGGTATTACCAGCCCACCTCTCCAACTCCCCAGAGTGTTATTTTCAGCTCTGATGACTCTCAGCAAAACACACATACCCGCTCACACAACATGCACACACGAACACACACACACACACACACTTTTACAGACCTAAGGGCTCTATCGCTGCCTCCCAGCTGCCTCTAAACCCCAGATCATGGTAATAAAACACCCAAGCCATTAATTTCTAGATTTATTCAGCCTTTATTTATACTCAGCCATGCCAGGGGTTTTACCAGCCACCAGTAGAGTGGTTAAGCTTATATGAAACTCTATGGAGTACAGGCTCCCTTTATCTGGGCACATGGAGTGCAGCCACTTCTTCCTCTGGAAACAGAGATAATAAGTTGACCTCTGGCTAAATGAAAAATTCAGAATCCATGTAGGTTATTTATCTTTTAATGCTAAAATATTAATTTTATTGCTGTAATATTTGTCAGCTTGAGGAGGAGAAAATACAAATTTGTAGCTAGTGCATACAGTAGCTGTGCCAAAGGCTCCGACTTAATGTTTCAGCCCTGCAGTGTTGTCAACATGATCTATGAGGATGATCTTCACTGTCACATTTCAGTTCTTCTTGAAAAAAACATCTTTGAGAAACCTGTGTCCAAAGCAAACGCATAACATAAAGTATATTGGTGGCACTGACCTCTTTGGTGTCGCCACCTGTGAACGGTGCCCAGGAGAGTCTGTAGAGGACGATGTCATTGGCTGAGTGATCCCAGCTGACCTCAAAGCTGTCTGTGCTGACATCACTGGAGCGTAGATTCAGAGGACCAGGAACTGGAGCTGAGAGACAGAGACTTCAGTGTTTTGTACATTTCTTTTTCTTATGTTTTTCTAACCTCAACTGTAAAATATTTACATATTTCAATGTATCATTTGTAATACCGTTACGATTTCACTGTACGTTTATGATGATATTTACAGTGTTAATCAGCTTCTTTTTTTTTTTTTTTTTAAATGCTACATAACTATGAGCTAGCTTCAGTTTGGAGCATAATCACTTACCGGGAATTGCGGCTTTCCTGACTGTACGGTGCCATTTATTGCACAAGTTTAAACTGTTTGTTCAGCAGTTATCTTGGTTACATCTTACAAAAACAGCATTTTGGCGTGAACTCTAATCATGCAGGTTTCCATCATTTCTCGCACCGCCACTCAAAAGCATTAAAAGAGCTAACGCATTTGTGTTAGTTGGTGAAGCTCCCTCTCTTAAACCTGGACCATTGAACAAAGTTTGCCAGGAGATAGATAAAAATCCACACAGCCCTTCAGAGTGAGGAGTTTAATAGTTGCTTGCCAGAAATACATTTCTTTCAGCTGACTCAGCACTGGAGCCAACCTGCTTGTTGCTTAAAGGGATATTCCTACAAATCAATATCTGTTAGCGTGACAGAATAGCCAGGGACAGTGAAATGACCTTTTAATGTGACTGGGCTATTATGCTGAGGTGTAAATGAGATGGGCAGACTGCCAAAACAGCAAAGGGACCAGTAGGGGTAATAAAATTCAACAGTTTGACACTGAGAGAGAAATGGTTTGCCTTCTAATTTTCAGAAAATACAACAATTTTCAGGAAACTGAGACCATATTGTCCTCAGCAGAGACAGGGAAATGCAAGAACACCAATGAGGAAAACAATTTGGACAAATCTACTTGATAATTACCACTGGTGGCAACATTGCTCATCTATATGTGCCCAAATCTAATTTAAGGTTTCGCAACAAGTCCGTAAAACTAACTACTGCATCTTCTTCTAATGTGTTCTCACAGCCAAACAGTGACAGTGTCTTACTGGTAGTGAATCCATCGTTGAGCGGCTCTGACTGGCCGTTGTCATACAGGGCGAAGATGGCCACTGAGTACTCCATCAGAGATGTCAACTCGCTGAGGTCATAAGAGCTCACTGGACCGACCTCCACCTGAAGGACACACACAGACACGTCATCTATCTACACAATCTGTACAATTAGAGACTAGGTCAATCACAGGAAGCTGAAAAGGCTACGAATCCACTAAAATGTGATAAAAGTTTCTTCTTCTTGTTCAAACCAGTCAAAACCATGTAATGTGACCAATGTTTCCAAGAGAATAACCTTCAGCAGCAACATGTAAGATGTGCTGTTGGCATTCAGTGAAGAAACTGGACACAGGCACTAATTTCTATCGACAAGTAACAGTTTAGCCATTTTGCACCTATGCAAAAACACACACACACACACACACCCACACGCACACACACACACCCACGCACACACACACACACACACACACACACACACAAAATATCCCTGTGTAATTAAAATATCCCTCTTTATTTTCCACAATGATTTCTATCTGTGCTCGATACTCATTTTAGTCTGACCTTTTCATACTGAAGAGAACAATACGGTTAATCTCCTCTTTGTCCCTTCTGTCCTCTTTTTTTTTTTTTTCTCAACTGTTTTCATCCAGACACAGATGCTCTCTGATACAAATGCTGTCAAATATAATTATATCATCTTAAATGTCTAAGATCACGGAGTCACGCATGTCACACGCACCTCCTCTGTGACTAGTTCGTCTGTCTTGACCCACATGATTCGGTAACCTTTTACTCCGCTGGGTGCGGAGTCCCAGCTGATGTGGGCGGAGTTATGGGTGATGTCAGAGAACTGGAGGTTACTGGGAGGACTCAATGGTACTGAAGGGAGAGAGAGAACAAATGTTTGATGTGTGTTAATATGCATGAACGGGTTTGAATTTAAGACCCTTGAGAGTGAGAACATTTTTGGAGAGAGGGGATGTTTTTGTCCAACCCTGACTTCTGCGCAGGGCTGTTTTGACTTGTTCTGACTTGTTTTTACAGCTAAGGTTAGAAATAAATTTAGGTTAAGGTTAGAATAAAAGTTTGAGAATGAGGGCTCTCATAAGGGCACAGGATAAAAACAGTATGTGTGCATGGGAATTACTCACATGTAGTTTCCTGGTTTGTAGTAGGGTCACTGGCTTCCTCTCCATACATGGCATAAACAGTGACGGTGTATTCAGTGTGAGGGATCAACCCATCCAGCTCCAGCTCTGTCACTGCATCTGAAACCTTGATCTTTGGACAAATGCACGCATTACAGTATTTAACACAAACATTTGGACTCTCTGTTGCCAAGAAGCTATTTAAAACTATGAACTGAACAAGCATTTATCTATTCAATATATCTCTATTTCTCTTTTTCTGTCTTTTACTTTCTTTCACTACCTCCTTCTCGTCCAAGTCTCCGTCATCTGTAAGAGGTGTGTAAAGCAGCATGTAGCCAGAGACGCCGTCCACGCTGTCCCATCTTGCTCGCATGGTGCTGTGAGTCACATCAAACAGCTGCAGGCCAGTCACAGTGGGGAGGGCAACTACGTACACACACAGGCACGACCACACACAGACAAACACACAGCACAGTTAAATGGAGAAATGATCATTCAAGCAAAGTTGTAAGCTTTTGTAACTTTTATTTAAAATGTAAAAAAAAAAAAAAAAAAAAAAAATCTTATCTTTGTGGATGCTTTTATCTGCCACTATTATGAATGTATCATTTTCAATATGTCTGGCTTCCATGGCTGTCAAACTTTTAAGTGACTGTTATTAACTTGTGATCTCAGCTGTTGGTGTTAGTTTTTGCAAGCACATTTCTGCGTGCATGTTTGTGCCTGAGAATAAACTTACGGGTTGTTTCTGATCCTCTGAGAGCTTCACTTGCCTCGTTTGCATACACAGCAAACACAGCCAGCTGGTACTCAGTGAGAGAGCTGAGATGCTGCAACACCACTGAAGTTTCACTGCCGTCCACTACAGCCTGGGGTGCAGGAGGGTGAGTCAGGGAGAGGAAGAAGGGGTGTGAAAGATGGATTGGAGGGACAGAGAAGAGAGATGAGGTGTGGAAGTGGATGGAAGGAGGCGGGGTGGGAATAGGCAGGAGGACAAAGAATAGCAGGGGAAATGGAAAATGGGACAATAAATGGGAGAAGATGAAAATGACAAATGGAAGAGGGGAAAAAGAAAAAGGCAGGGCAGGAAAGAGAGATCGAAATAGAATGGGTGAGGAGGGGAAACACAATCGATTTATTGAATAGGATAAAGCACAAATGTCTAACGCTAAAGAATATTTTTCATTCTGAACTGAATGGATGACAGTTGTGATACAGATTAGATGTGGGCTGAGCCAGCTGGAAAGGTCTCCTCACACGCTGCTCCAGAACATCTGGTCCCTGTAAACCCAGCTAAGCAAAAGATTTAATAGTTTCTGTGGTCAAATGTTCTGGAAAAATCAAGCAGGTGCCTGGATCAGCCAGGGTATCATTTCTTGTGAGCCTTCATTACCTGCACGGATGTTGTGGGGAGTTGTGAATGGAGGGAAGAGAGAGGGGTATGGATGAATGATACCACCAGCGTCTCGAGGCAAAACTGAACTTCAAACTACAAACCTGGCAGAGGACCCCGGATAGCTCCCACTGGTGTTGTAATATAATGGAAAAGTAGAGTGTACCCTGGCCTAAACCCACCTCTCTGTTCTCTTACTGAGGGTCTTGACCTCAGTACTGTTTAGTGTTTGCTTATGCTTCTAAGAGTTTGCATATATAGCTTTCACATAGCAATGAAGTAGCAATGACTTTGTTTGTACTGTTTGTTTCCTCCCTCAGCTTTTCCTGATTCAATTTAAAGAAAAGCACATTTTCAGTACAATCATTCTAGTGATGTTCACAGCAAAGAAAAAAAAAAAAAGCTTAATCTTCACCTCCTGTGGTTCTCCTTCCTGAGTGGGATAATAAACCACTCTGTATTTCTCAACATTTCCAGGGGCGTCGCTCCATGAGACCCTGAAGCTCCGGGCTGTGACCTCTGACGTCACCAGGTCAAGTGGCGTTCCGATCATCTCTGGTATCTGCTCTGAAGAAATGAAAGGAGAGGAAAAGGTATAAGAGTAAGTATAAGTAAAACAGACGGCATCAGATGACCTAAAATCACTCCCAGTGAGGAACTGTTAAGTAGAAAAACTCACATGCATTCAGGATCAGAGTAACGGAGATAGTGTTAAAATGTAATCAAAACACATTAGACTGGATTTATGATGTCCCTTTAATGACATCCTCTTTCTGTGTTTCCCATCCTGTATCTTTATATCCACAGAGGTGGAAACTTATTGGCGAAAAAAGTGAGAAAGAGGAGCAGGATGGAGTGTCCTAAAATAATCAACATTTTGTAGCAGGATATCATTTCCATTTGGCTGCTACATGACCTTATTCCCAATGGAGCAACTTTGCATTAAATACGACCAACTCTGGCCATCCACCATCTCTTATCTAAATATACACGGTTTGATTCAAACCAAACAAAACCTGCTTTATCACTGCGGCTGCTGTTAAGCTTGTCATTTCAATGTGACTTTTTATCATCCAATCATTTAAGGATGCATTAAGCAGAACCAAAGTGATCACATTGCACATTCTTGACCTGACTATATATAAAGTTTTATTTGGTCTCAAATAATTGGAATAGTTCATATTGCTTATCTGATGTATATATAGTCATATACTGTATATGACTGCACAGTCTCTCTCCTCACTCTCCGTCTCATTGTCTCCTTACTGTCCTTGATGTCTTTATCTTGCTGCTCCACTTGTTCACACACTTTTCTGGTCAGACCCTCTACTATGGAGCTCATGATGTTGAAGTCGGCCACATTGTAGACATGAGTGTTGTCTGGTTCTGAGGCGATGGAGCGCAGCTCATTCTCATCAGCATTCTTCACACCTGGGAGGACAAGAGCAAACATATGATTGTTGGTATTTAATGACAATAACAATCTGACTATAGCACAGCAGGGCGGTACGATACAGTTATGTTCAAAGAAACATCATCAATGGGAGACAAGGAGTCATTCTTGAACTCACTGTGGCACAGATGTGAATCTTGTACCCATCCTTACCAATAGCAAACAGCTCAACCCCAGCATTACGTAGACTCTCTGCAGGTGGTATAACATCATCCTGAGACTTCCCATCCGTGATTAGAATCCCAATCTTGGGCACGCCAACACGTGATCCAGACTCAGGCTTGAAGCAGTTCTCCAAGACATAAGTCAAGGCAAGGCCTGGAAAGAGACAGAGAGAAAGAGAAAAGGGACAAATGAGGAAGATAGAGGCAGAAGGACCAGGGTGGACGGAAGGAGAAAGTCAGGCAAAAAGGGAAAAGTCATTTAAGGGAGAAAAAAAGAAGGGTACAAGGGGAGCAAGATGACAACCAAGAAGAAAAAGAGAAACAGATAAACAAAAAGCAAAATAAACTGGTAGTATCAGGGAAATGCAGCACCTGTGAGAGTGTTTCCTCCTTTGTACGGCAGGTTCTTGACAGCATCAATGACTGCATCTTTAGTGGAGAAAGCATTTAAATGCCACTCTATCCTTGGATCACCACTGTACTGAGCCAGACCTACAAACACACACACACACACACAAACACATTAAATTTACACCTGATATTACAATATGTCATTTGCTTATTTTGCTCCTTCAAAGTTAAATACCCAATACAGCCAACATAAAAAGGATAACATTCCTTAGCAAACATGAGGAAATATCTGTATCAGTGTAATCAAAATATATTCACAAACATCAGAGGGCCATATTGTTCCTATGGTCTACCCATCTGTTCAGGAAGGAAAAGTAGCAGGGACTCACCAATCCTTGTCTTATCGATGTCAACATCAAAGGCATTGACCAGGTTTTCCAGGAACATGCGGACCAGGCGGAAGTTGATCCGACCGATACTCCAGGAGCCGTCCACCAGGATGACGATGTCTGCGATGGCTTCAGTGTGGCACACAAACTGATCGACTGGATGAAGAAGAGAAAAGAGGACAACCGGGTCAAAGGATAGCCTTGACTGTCTCTGTGATGGTAACACAAAATACTCTTTAGAGAAGAGAAGAGAGATGAGAAGAGATTTAGATTGTAAGTGACATGAATTCAAGTTGACCACAGCTGGGGATAAAGCACTAATGAATAGGTAACTCAAAAATAAGTAACTCCCATTGAAAAAAATTATGATTTTACAATTGATTTTCAGGTTTCTCAGACAAAACTCAATAACACAATAAATGCACAACTCAAGTCGACAGGTTTCAGGTTGTCTTTATTGAACAAAACACAAACTGTAAACCAAACAGCCAGAAACAGAACATTAAACATGTAAAAAGATACTGTATTCTTTGAATGGCACAGCACAATGACGTGATGTGAACATTAGTCGACCGCCGAAACTCTCACATATACTCTTTTTTTTTTTTTTTTTTATCTTGCTCCAAAAACATGAATGTGAAATGTGATGTAAAAATAGCGTTCTGTGAGCCTCATTTGAACTCTGCAGTGCTTTTACCCGTAGGTCTCCTGACCTCTTCTTCTTGGAAATAATTTCTGTAGAAGTTGTTGCAAAAAGTGACTCACTCTTCATGAGAAAGACATTTTTAAAGTGAAATCTACGCATGAAACCTCCCACCTGAAAGTAATAGAGGATAAATAGGAGCCCGTATTATCAAGAGTCACACCCACACACTCTCGGATTAGCATAAAAACACATGCAAAAATACCAGATGTACAGTATATGTTCACAAATACAACACTCTCAACATCTATATTGTGATGCAGTGCAAATTAAAGATACAACTACAGAGCTCTCTCTCTTTCTCTCTCAGACACACAGGCACACACATTTCCACGAGGTCATTTGTCATAATTCCATGCTCAGCTTGTCATCCTGCCCAGTTTCATATCCAGAAAATGAATACATCCACTTTTGTTGCATCATAAATCCCTTATCTGTCTTCAAACGTAATAGTGAATAATCCAGAACATGCTGGTAAGGTTGGACATTTGTGTCTAAATGAAGCAAAGCAATAAAAGAGAACGCTGACTCAAGGAAAATCAATTATTACCTTGCATTTTTGTTCAGTATAGCACATTTAAAAGATTAAGATTAAAGACTGTGGAGTGATACCAGGGAGTGCAGTTTTTTTAAGATTTTCCATTAGGACAAGAGAGTGTAAGGTTCAATTTCTCACTCTGTTCTAACAACAGATGTTAGTTTAGTGGCTCAGGTGCACACTGGGTAATTGCAATGGCTTGGGTTAGTCCCAAGACCTTTGTTCCAATTCTGCTTCCCATGTCTTCCCCTTTTGGTACGCTGCCAATTATCAACTGTAAAAATATGCAAAACAGGAGAAAGTGCTATTTGGCGGCAAAAAGAAAATTTCTTTCCCAGTCTTATGAGTAGTTGTCAGAAAGCCCCACCAGCATGTCAATCCTTTCATCTTCATTTTTATTTTTGCCTGAAAAATACATGTAACATTTACTCTACCACTTGTACTATTTGTGCTATCATCTCAGGCCAACACTATCTCAATCTTGAAATTCATAAAAGACACGCTGTCTGATGATAAGCCACGCAGGTATTCGTTTCAAGGAGTGATTTTCCAGACAGAGCCTTCTGTCTGCTGTCTGTGTCTGTCTGACTGTTTGAACCATCCATCTGCTACAGACGGCAGACGAAGGAGAGAAGAGAAGACAACAAGGTCAAGAGCGATAGCTGATGACAGTCTTTGGTTTGCAAATGTAATGTAATGTAAAACTGAGATGCTAACTCCTCAGGTAAAGCTTTTGAAAAAGCAAAGATAATTAGTACACTAATCAGCCACAACATAGAATAGAAGAAGAGAAGAGAAGAGAAGAGAAGAGAAGAGAAGAGAAGAGAAGAGAAGAGAAGAGAAGAGAAGAGAAGAGAAGGGTTGTAGCTTAGTTTGGGAGTTTCAATAAATGGCAAAAGGCTGAGAGGCCAAAGAGTGAAAAGAGGATTCTTTGTAGAGCCTCCCTTCTCACAAAACAAACAAGCATGGCCTTTAAAGAAACTCTTAGGTTAAAGAATAGAAAGAACGAACCGTAACTAATCACCAGAGAGGCTTTTTTTTTAAAAGCACACACACAAAAACACAGATCCACTGAGAAGCTGTTCTGTGATAAAAAAAAAAAGCGAGAGACATTCAGAGGGTATTAGTATCTATAGTAACTGCTGTTGACACTGGTTAAAACCAAAGACGTGGATCTTAATGGTTAAAGATGAAAGAGTCGGAGAGGGAGAGTTGAGTACTGTGCAATGTGAAAAGCCATCAAGATTGACGAGGGAGATTGTAAACAGAGGATTAGAGGGTCGGTAATTACAGCTAATTGCAGCTCGCTGGCCATTCCCGAATCTTCTGTTGGCAGGGTGGTGGGAACGTCCTTCAACTCGGCCAACACCGGTGTTTTACATCTGAACCAATAATCAAGGTCGTCCCCTCTCCCTCACATTATCCCTGCCGACCTCTGTTTAGTTTAGTTGGATATGAGGGGTCGTTTCAGAAGAAATCGTTTGCTGCCATTTAGTCTTGTGCAGTTTGAGAAACAACTTCCATAATCCATAATGTAGATAATCCATCCCAGTAAACATGAAACCTTGAGACAAAGTTGGGCTTTACTGTTATTTCACCGTGCCCAGGTTGTGCATTTTCTCGGGTCAGTCACCCAATAGGACAGAAAATGAAAAATCAATCACCTTATGAACGTAAATGCATTTGTTCTAAAACTTTTTTATGTGGGTAGTAGTTCATTTCAAGCAACACTGGATTTAATGTAAGGTCTGTGTTTAGTAATGAAATACTAGTGGGATTGCATGCTTTGCAAGTTTTATTGAGTTGTGTTACTTAGTTGTAAAGTTGTGATTCTAAGTGACGCTGGTGGTCTGATCTGAGATTCTTAAGCAGCTGCTCCGCTGAAGTGACAGGAGGAGCTCATGTGTCATATGTTACTTTCACACGTCATTTTTTTATCTCTACTATCGACACTCATAATCAAAACTGTCCAATACCAATCATGTTCTCATTTTGCTACTACTAGGAAATTCGTTGTACTGCACAGACTGTACATGTTCATCGACTGCGTGCATTTTTCCAATGAATCAGTTGAAGCCGCCTCTCAGTATTTTATTTAAGCCTAGTTCCAATATTGACAAACATTTAGAGAAAAGATGCATCTCACTAACCCACTAATCAACAACCCATGGCAACATAACGGACTTTACACACAAATATAATGAAGGATTTACAAATAGCAGCTGCAGACAAATCCTGATCCTGTGTCACACTTTCTACAGGTGCAGAGCACAAGACGAAATATCAAAGTCTGTCAAAGTTTTACATCACATCATTGAATAGAACGATTTCCTCCATCTGCAGAATCTTACTGACACATATTTAGTAATCAATCAACTGACAATTTTTACAATTAAATTTCCTCAGCGTTTTGGAAAATAAAACCACATTCACATCAGAATCACCTCTGCAAACATGTCGCAGAGAGACAGGAAATCAAATCCATGCATGCATGGTCCTACACATGCGCATGATGGTGTTTCCTTCCCGACAATGAATGTCATAGAGAATGCCTCTAGTATCTTACTACTGTAATTGCTATTGAATCCCTCCTCTCTGCTCTCGGCCCAACTGCTAGACAACAGCAGGCTGGTCAAAGGTCCCTCCGCTCCTCCTAAGCCCCATCTGCCTTTCTTCTTCTCCTCCTCTTCTCTACCTCTTTCCCTCTTTTCTCTTCCCATCTTAAAGCATTTGCTACAGGTCAAAGTGCAGCTACTGGGGAACAGTGAGGGAACTGTGTCTGTGTGCCCACATGAGAAAGAGAAAAAGTGTGAAAGAGAAGAAGAGAAACAAGTGAAGCAGGAAGAAATGAAGACGGTCAGATGGCAAAACACTGTATTTGGGTTTGATGAAAAACCGCAGATATATTGACAGATTCTGTAGTGCCAAGTCTTTCCTTTGTCCAAGTATAAAATTACTCCTGTTCCTCTCTGCCTCTGTCTCCACTCCTCTACCTCACTCTGTCCATCTATGTGGTTCACTAATAAGAGACAGGCTGTCTTTGGCACCAAAATCTGTCTTAAACACTCCACTAAGTAAAACAAACTGCCATTGCAGAGCACAAGACATGTCAGTCTGTACTATAATGTGTGTGTGCTCTTGTATTCCTATTCATCTGGGGACCAAATGTGTATTTGTGGATAAAAAGAGTTATGGAAATCCTATAAAGTGGTGACATATTCACAGTCAGTTAATTTCTTAACAGGGGGCGCCTCTGTGGCTCTCCTGGTAGAGCGCGTACCACATGGACTTAGTCCTAACCGCAGTGGCCATGGGCTCGATTCCGACCCACGTCCCTTTGCTGCATGTCATCCCCTCTCTCTCTCTCTCTCTCTATCTCCCTGACTTTCCTGTCCATCTGTCACTGTACTATCAAAAATAAAGGCAAAAAAATGCCCAAAAATATAACTTTAATTTCTTAACAGGCCCTTTAAGAGTAGAGGTGTCATGGTTAAGGTCAGATTTGATGTTAGGATAAATGTAAGAGTTAAAGACACACTTGCTAACATTTAGACTTATTTGCACATACCGTATTAGTCTTGGGTTATGACATATCTGTACTTGAATAATCTCCCAAATCTCTGCATGGGTATTAAATTTACTGTATCAGCCTTTTTAGTTCCACTCGCCACTGACATTTTCTAAATTCGTGCAGTGCTGCTACTGTCGTAGAGCTTGGCTAGGTTTCTTGTCTCTGCTGGATAGTGTGTTGCAACTCAGCCAGCTATTGGAACTGAAGCCCAAGTTTCACTCAACCAAACGGACGTCTTGGTGAACACGACAGGAATCGAGTATTTAAGCTTTACTTGTTTACCATGTTGCAGTGACTTTCACTATGGAAACTAAACTAAACATGTTTTCATGTTTGAAAGTATTTGGAACCTTTGTTTGGCTTGAGAGAGGCTGACAGCTGAGAAAGTGTTTCTGTTTCCAAAGGCTAAGTTGCCATTTGGCTTGAAAGGTAATAATATATCATTTACTGTGGTTATGATACAAACTACTGTAGCCATGTTTAGCTAACAGTAGCAAGCAATGACTGTATATAAGACGGACGACACTCTGTACAACTGAAGCCAAAACATCCTGGTACGGGCTCTGCCATGTTGCATTAGAGACGTCATTTGGAGCCAGAGTCTGCACAGTAGTGACTCAGTGTTGGCGCTACGACATTGAGGTCCCACCTGACCCAGTCACGAGTCAATCACAGCTGTCAATCATGACAGCATACCCCACTGAACGTACACTGTAAATCAGTGTGATAAGAATTTGGTCCATGTCCCATCCGCTAACATGGAGGGGGCCGGGTTTATGACCTATGCTGCAGCCTGTGACAAGGGGGTGATTGAGATGTTTTGTCTTCACTTTTAGGGTCCTGCCATGACGTCCATCTTTAAGTACAGTCATTGGTAACTAGTGACAGTAGCACGGCAATTATATTCATTATTTTCAACAGCTGTTTCACAAATACAAAAATGCAGTCTTCTTGGAACCAAACGTGCAATTGTCTTTTTACAAACATTCAGGTATAAGCAGAAACACTTGGTTTCCATTGCAGACATAATAAGGAATTTACAAACCGGTAAACACACCCATCCTCAACCTCAGCAGATGTTAAATGTTCAGCATATAGGACTTCCTCACAGCAGACATATCACAGTGACTCAGCATGCACAATACCAGGACGCTACAACCAAAGCAGTCAAATAGAATTCAGCCATTGTTAACTCTATTATTTACACCTAAAATCAAAAAAGACCAACTGAAAACTTCCCACACAATGAACTCTAGTACATGTAGCGACTGTGGAACAGACTCTCTGAGCAAAGACACGGCCAATCTCTCGATCAATATGAATGGTGCTGAAATTAGCACTGTAATTTTAATGGGTTACGCTGGAAAAGCACAAAACCATTCAGCTCTATTTCAGACCAGTTCTGTACACACCCAGTATTACTAGAAAATGTTATGTCCTCAAGCCGAATTTACTGATTTGTGTATACAATATGTGTCTGTATTTACTGATTGAGAACCATGAGGTTGGCTGAACTGCATTTGAACCTTATTTTAATAGACACACATGATTAGAAAAAGGTGCTGCCATTACTGAACCTATTTACATGCGAGCACAAAATTGGACAGACACCAGCTGCTTATTGCCACACGAGCACGTGATTAGACACACCATAAACCTAGTGTCCATGAGATCGAGCAACCACATTTTACAACTCACGGTACAGTCTGCAGAGCTGTGGGAAAAAAGTATGTGGCTCCCGCACAATTGAATTAACTTGTGTGGGAGTGGAGAAACGGGGGTATTAAAAATGTGACTGCAATAACGGTAGCCACTGTTGGCTCCAACTTGTAGCAGAGCAAAGACAGACAGGCAGTGACAAAGACTGGGAACAGCACTGAAAACTGGAAGAGAGACATGATATAGACAAGTACAGTCGGTTAAGTAGCAGTTAGTAGTGTAGTACTAACTGTTGTGGCAGTATGCAAACACAATTACAGCACATAGGGGTTTAAACACATACACATATAGGCTACAAAGCAGACCAGTTTAATTAAAGCAAAGCAGATTGCTCTGTAATCTCCTATTCCCAGGAAGTAACACAAACTCAAAGATATGACTATAGTTGTGAGAGTAATGTATGCACATACACAAACAAATACATGCAGAGACAACACGTATTCAAATACACTTATCCAGTTGAGAAAACTTTTCCACCCTCTCCCTCCTTGCTCTCTTTGTCTCTCTCCATCCTCATTAACAGTGGTTCTTCCCAGCCCGCTTTGATTTATTGCTGACCTCTATTTAGCCAGGGATCAGACAGACTGTGCTGTCATTTCAATCTTTCCCCAGTTAAGTTAAGTGTGATTGTGTTTCACTGTCTGGAATTAACATTGAGGACAGTGACAGGCATGCAGATAGATGGATAGCCGCGGCGACAATGAGCACATTTCCCTCAATCTCTCGAGCCAAAATATGATTTCCTGGGTGAACCTTCTCTCAGAAGAGCACTTCACCTCCAACATAAGGCTAATTTGTTACAAAAATAATTGGACACTTATTCCCAAATAGTTTAACAGAAGTTAATATGTTTGATTTTGATATATTACTCTGCTCAGGATGAAATATAAACTTAAGTGAAACGATGAAAATGGAAATGATACCATGGAGTGGGTGAACTGCCTCTTTTCTGCTCACCCCTGTAAGACGTTTTCTCAATATATCATTTCAGGACGAATAGTAATAAGATCCATTTCTCCCTCCTGCTGTTTATCATGTAGAACCTAATGTTTCAATATAAGCAATTTTCCTGTATATTGTAGAGAAAATGTCCACTTTTAATCAATACTGTCTGTTGCTTTCCACCCCATCTGCTCATGTGTAGGTGTGCTGGCTAAGTGCTCCACAAAACTGAGATGAAAATGTGGATCACATTTAAAGAGACAGCCACAATGAAGCCAAGTGAAAAACTGACCCTGATGGCCAGTTTTCCATATCATAACTTAGCATGCACCTGTTTAAGCACATGTGCCGAAGAAGGGACATCATTTCTCATAATTTTATATCAAAATTCCATTGGTCTCATTTCCTAGAAAATAATGTCCCTATAATAGGTTCTAGATGTACAGAACTTTTAGTTAAAAATTAACAGGACATAGTCTTTTTCACAGCAGACATATAAACTTGTCAGAGTAGAAGAAGCACAGACGTTATTAATTAGATTCATAAGATTAATGATGACTGAAGTGTCCCAGTAGGACGTGTCACTGAGTCAACGTGAACAACACCAGGACCTTGAAAATGAAGCAGCTAAAATGGAATTAATTTTAATATTTGGAGGACACCTGTGCTTTTCCTTCTGTGAAATGTCAAAATAACTTGTGCCCTTTGAGTTGTCCTTTAAAAGCATTACCTGGTGTCACGTTAAGTTTGGATGATTATAATTAACCTGTCATCACTGCTGACAGAGATCACATGATTCAAAACTCCAAATTAGCTACTTAATCGACCTTGAGATTGTGACAGGTGAGGCTGTTTTTTCTCTGCTGTTTGAATGAAGCCAGGAATGAACTTTAATGCTCTGCCATTAAGTCAGCGTGGACCAAAAAGACCTACAATTCCATGAGCGTAACTTCCAGAAGCTACTAAATGGACTGTGAGGTGAGATTGTTTTGTCAATAAACTGTAAGTTGTTTATTGGCTCTTAAATTGAATGGATAAAAAAGAAAAAAAGAAAAAAACACCAGCCAGTAAGGCAAATATCTGACTGCTGTAGAATACTGCAAGGAAAGAAAAAAATACTAGGGACCATCTCTATGTCACAATTTCATACCGAAGGCTTAGAACAGCTTAAGCATCAGCCCAGAGGGCTGTTTTAGCTTACCAGGCGGTGCCTCTGCAAAAAACACTGGTGCTACACAAGAGCTTGAAAACAACATTTTCTTTGTTTTTATTGGCTTGTTTATTCAATCAAGAGACAGGCAGCAGATTGATACACCTGCCGTTTGCTCAGTGGCCCTCAGAGCAACTCAGACAAACTCAGCCAGGAGCAAACATTCATATTCATCTGTGAGTCCTGTCGGCCCACAGTACGTGGGTGTGTGAGTGTGTGTGTATGTGTGTGTGAGAGAGAGAGAGAGAGAGAGAGAGAGAGAGAGAGTATATGTGTGTGTACGTAGTGTGATCCGGTGAGTTTTAAGGTGTAATCCGACAGCTGTTGTCAGACAGTTTGTGTCGTTCCACCAGAGACCTTTCCTTGCTTGGCCTCCTGATCTTTAATCCACTGTCTTGTTGTAGGCTGCATCGCTGAACACACAGCCGTTCTGACAGAACAGACGCTGTATGTATGCTGAAAGCAACACATGGCCTCTCTACCTCTCTGCTTGTTTCTCCATCTCTACCTGTCTCTGTTTGCCTTGCCTTGCTCTTTTCTTTCTGTTTGTCTTCCTCTAATCTCTGTCTGGTACACACATACACACTCACAAACACACACTTGTTGAACTGTGTGGGTTTCTATTTCGAAAGCTGAGCCCCTCTTATCATATCTGGTTATTTTTTAGCTCCATGCACACATGGTAAGAACTAAAGAGATGGGTGTGGCTCTTGAACTAGGCGTTTTGTGTTGCTATATAATACAATACTGGCTTAATTATTAATTCTACAGAAGGTAGAGTTAGCATGCTAGCCCCCCCATCTCTCCTCACCTCTGTTTCCATCTTTTAGTTCGTCTTAGTCAAACACAGGCTACCATTTGTTGGACCGATGTATACGTTTATCAACTCAAGCCAAAGTAACTATAAGCATAAATAAGCCAGGAAACGGTGTAAGGAGGACTTACTGCAACTAAACTACTTATTATGAGCCACTGGAAAATCATGGAAATTTATGCAAAACAGAGCTATGGTTTGCCTGTATTCCACAAATGATACAATGTCTTTTTAACCAGAAGCCTCTAAGTAAAGAATGAGCCTCACTTCAAAATAGGGGGATGTGGTTAATTTTGCCAACCTAAAAGAATATCTTCTGTCATTTCAAAATAAAGTTCAAGGTCTGATACGCTTTGTCAACCACAAAGTTTAAACACAGGGGATCACAAGAGGCTGGAGAGCAGAGAGGAGAACGAGGAGGAGTGGATGGTAAGAACAGGTCAAGTCAGGTCAGGCAGTAAAACAAAGTTGAGAGATAAAATGAGGGGGAAACAAAATAAAGACGGGATGAACAGGCAAAGAGCATAAATGTGTCATAAAAAGACAGAGGTAGTACAGAGGTAAAAAAAAAAGCAGGTTCTTCTGCAATAACCTTAACCCATTGTAGATACTGTATATTTTGTTGCATGCACAGCGCGAAATCTGCCTCCTTCCAGACACATTTTCAACTACACTATTGGATAAACTACACCTGGACTTGTTTGTGCAGAAAACAGGGTAAGGCTGCAGAGGCATCGCTCATACCACAGCCACAGAATAGTACAGCATGGCATAACTTGTCTTTGCAGCCATGAGGGAACACAAACTATGGCAGGGGAAAATCAGAGAGGAAGTGAATGCTAATTATCCTAATTGACCTCTGCACTTAAGGAGTCCTTGCCACTAACGACCGAAATGCCATTAGCACATCCACACACACATGAACTTGTTAACCACTGTCATACAATTAGCTCAACTCAGCCATGAACTCCCGCTCTTAATCGAGGACAAGGACAGAAGTCTGGCTACCACAGAGACCACACACACACACACACACACACAGTTGTCCAAGTGAGCAATGGATGATCTGCTCCCAAGTCTCTGAACACACATCCGACATGTGTTAGGATGATATTTCTTTACTTCCTTTCAACAGGAATAATTCAGTAGTTGGCAAATGTCCAAGACAAAATGTAAAACACAGCTCGAGATGATGGAAAAAGCGTTTAGTGAAATGAGACAAATGGAGACGAAGTGTGCATTTCTGGAGGACATTTACCTGAGATCGCTCTTTGTCACCTCACTTTTCATTTCGGTTTATTTTAATAGTTTCTCTTTAAACGCTCTCCTTACTTTGCCCTTCATGCTGCTCATATTCAAACTGTGCATTTTTACATCATCTGCGAATCACGTCCACAACATTAATTTTAACTTTCTTGGAACCTTTCATGCTTTTAGCCATGACATACATGTCTGGCTCTGGTTCTCAAATGGAAAGAACTGATGTAATGTTAAGAGGCATTCAAAGGAACTGATAACTCACCAGTCAGCTGACTGGGCTGCATGTATTCACTTTATTTGTCTCCTTTCATTTGTGGTATCGGTTTTGGCCTCCTCACTCAGTCTGTTCAGCTATTTGTCAGCTTAGTGACACATCTCTGTGGCCACAAACCTTTGACATCTCGTGTAGCCACTGAGCATCACATTGACTGATTGGTGAAGGCTAGGAATTAAATTAAATGTGGGCCACAAGGCGCGAAGACAGAGGGAGTCTATAACTGCTAATTCTGGAGACTAATAAGCCAATAAATAAAGCAAGACACACAGGCACTCATACAGACAAGCGCACATAGCACACGGGCACAGAGATGGAGAGATTTAGAATAAATTAATGTTAAAGCTGGGAATTAACAAGGTGATAAATTTAGAGAGATGAACACACACACACACACACACACACACACACACGCGCACTTAGCTAGACAGCGCCAGAGCTGAAATAAATGATATTGTTAGGAATTAAAGTTGGCTATAAATACAGAGACCTCGCTCTCCAGGTGTGTATTTGTTAGCCTCTATAGATGTGATGAATACTCTTTCACTCTCAGAGTGGCGAATGTCAACAGAATCTCATTGGCCTCCAGTTCAACTTCAACTACGTCTGTCCCTTGGGTTCAATCTGTGTGTGTCTGCTTGTGTGTGTGTGTGTGTGTGTGTGTGTGTGTGTGTGTGCTGGTTTCAAGCTTCAGTCAGGGAGTGAGGAAGGCAGCACTCCACTCACATCCTATTAGGTAATACGTATTGAAAGCGGCACCAAAGCATGGAGGAAGGCAGAGGCTTCTGTCCTGTATTGCTCAGTGATCTCCACTTTGTGTGTGTGTGCACTCTGATTGCTCTATGTACAAAAGCTAAAACAAAGCAAGTCAACCATTTATTATCTAGTCAACCATCAGACATCAAAGTCTATCCAGTTGGTAACTGAAGAGTCCTGAAAGTCTTCAGTAGCTTTTTATTGATATCTGCTATTTTTATTCGGGTGGAGGCAAGAATTTCACAACAGAGTGCAATTGTTAAAGTTTAGTTTGTTTAAAAATATTTGGCTGTTCCACTGGAATTCACTGTTATTATAAACTATTTCTTTTTGCCTCTGTGGTCCATCCAAAAATGCAGCACTCAGCTTTGACTAGCAGAAACCAGTGCTGAATTACAGTATCTGTTAGATCTTTATGGTCTACAGGGCGACAACCATCTGTTTTACTACTGGAGGCTACTGACCCACATTTGTTACAAATACAGTCATTGACACACCTACAGCGCACGCATACGCATACAGATGTCCTCTGATCTAATATTACACAGCTGTCCAAATAATGGCTATTATTTTTGAGGAAACATTGTTCAGGGCCAATTTCCAATGAAAATATATTACTGTGTTGCACAGGGGACGACTAATGGATTTGTTCTTGCTTTGATAAGCAAAACTCAGATATTTATTGTTATTGGCTGCAGCATTCCTCACTGTCTTTGTTTTGAATGAATTGTGGATGAAACCAGCAGCAACTCTTAATACACTAAATAATGGAACAAAAATCTATGGGTTTTAAATTAATATGTGTAGGGCAAAAGAAATTTGCAGAATATTGCTTTTATTGGACAGTTAACAGTAAGGACCAGGAGAGAGAAAGAGAGTCCTCCAGCTAAATGACAAAATATGTTGTCTGTCATTGCTCTCCATTACAGAAAAGCTTCATATGAGTGTTTTCTGGTTTTTCTGCTACATGTTAGGTTTAGGAAACTAGTGTTAGAGACACTTGATTAAGGTTGAGGATTAACCACGATTCCGCTAAACTCTGCTTCTCTATTAGAAACAAAGTCATTAATTCCACGGCCACAACAGGCCACGTGTCAGGAATATGTGATAAATGTTCTAGTTTTTGTGGTGATAACATTCTCTGCAAGGTCCTCTGAGGATATCTGGATATCTGTAACAAATTTCATGACAATAGACCAAGAGCTGTTGAGATGTTTGACATAAAAGCAAAAATGTCAACCTTATGTTGGCGCTACAACAAAAGGTCCTGATCTGATTCACCAGAATTCTTCCTCTGGGGACGATGAATATCTGTACAAAATTGTATGGTTATCCGTCATAAATGTATTTGCCAGTCTTTAAAAACCAATTGCTATAATCACATATAGATATCAAATGTGACTATGAAGAGAACATTGTTTTCCTTACAAGAGAAGCTGTTGAAAACATTCTGGCATAGCTTTCTGTAGGCAATTAACCATGATGGATCGACTGAATGAAGTGAACAAAGATGGCAACCTCATGAAGTAACGTCATTTGGTCCCAGTGTGAAACAACATTACACAGTATTTGCTCTGTCTCATTGTCTCAGACCAGAATGCAGAGAGTATGTTGATGTTTTGACATTTTGGACTGTGAGAATTAAGTATGAACGTCAAGCACTGAACCTGCCATTTATTAGTGCAGCCAGTTGATTAAGTAGCCCAGAGAGAGTTTTTTGTTGGCAGAGATAAAACTGACAGAAACAAATGGGAAGTGAAGGTATGAAGAACTTTGCTTGGCATTTCAGCTGACAAGGGGTTGAAATGTTTTTTTCACTCATTATTATTATGTCTCTATTTTTTCATAATTTTGTGGTTATGAGGGCCTGCCTTTACTGTAACTGCCTTTTTTTCAAACAGTTTGGATTAAATCTGCCTTAACGTTGTAACAAGCAGATTTACGACAATGTCTAGAAATGTCTTTGAGAAATGAATATTTCTATGATAAACGTGAATTGTTTTTAATCAGCGATGAGGTGGATGGAAGAGAAATGAAACCAGTTACTTGTGTGGTTGTGGTCATTCTGTCCTGTAGTTCTGCAGCAAAAACTTTCTAAATAAACAAATACACTAATCTTATCAGCAGGAAATAGGTCACAAAAAGTGAATATATAAGACTAAGAGTACAGTTACCTAACCACACGCACACTTCAGTGCTCTCAATAAATCAGCTTCTCTTTTTCAGTCACCAATCTGCTGGAATATCATTATAGATGTATGGATGATTCAAAACCATGGACATTTTCATAAGGAAAATTGATGTCTTTTCACTGCCTGTCTCTGTTGCTTTATGATTTACCAAATCTGTGTGTATGTGCGTGTGTGTGTGCGCGCGCGTGTGTGTTTGTGTGTGTGTCTCTCTCTCCTCCCTTTGAACAGTGTAAAGAAAAAAGCTCTACACATGATACTGTATTTGAGTTTT
Organism: Seriola lalandi dorsalis; assembly: GCF_002814215.2. Classification (NCBI taxonomy): domain Eukaryota; kingdom Metazoa; phylum Chordata; class Actinopteri; order Carangiformes; family Carangidae; genus Seriola; species Seriola lalandi. The sequence goes on from NW_019524940.1 coordinate 818,252, forward strand.
CAATTATCACTTGTAAAAGGAAACAGTAGGTGTCCTGTGTATTCATAGTAATTACCGGAGGATAAGGCGAATGTGTTTCACAGTAATTATGCTTCTCTGATGTTACTGATGTTACTCATTAAAAAGGAGTACATGGGAAAATAGCTTCGCTGATTTGACAGAGTGATATATCGCCTTATTTAACAGTAGAAAATGACTCAGGCTCAATCGGAAATTTCAAAGATGAATTTGATTCAGCTGTTAATGTGCAAACTATAGAGATGTCCTGTTGCATCACAGTAAACCTGAGTTCTCTCAGATCAGAATGAAGCTTTTGTCTTTTATAATTTGAGCGTTACCTCTATCCTGAACAGTAGTCTGAGTCTTTCAATCATTGTAGCATGCAAAGGTATTTTATCCTGCTTTTCTCTGCAGACAATGACACAGCAAAAAAAAAAAAAAAATGTCAGAAAAAGTCAGACACTTCGACTGAGAAACTGATATTCAGGGAGAAAAGGAATTCTCTTCACATCTTCCAGCAGTGAGCAGCTGAATCCGGTGCACAGATCACTGATTGATTTAGAGGCTGTAAAAAAAATGCTTCACTCATCTCTCCCAACTGAGATTTGACTCTGGAGTCCCTGACCGATGATTCGAATCATTGACTTTTAGGGTGGAGAACTGCAAATGACTGACATCAATATGGGAAATCTGGACAGACTCCAAACTACAAACCAAGATAAAATATCCCTTTAAAGCCTTTCCTGTTTGCTCAGCGTCGGTCTCAGTCAATGACACCCCTAGAGCAGACAGAAAATTTGTTTCATCTGAAGAACCTGGAACGGAGAGTCTGTACTTAGTTCAGAGCAGTTTGTGTTTATGCTCTGCAAGATACGGTTAAGTAATTTGTAGAGTATCTTTAGAACAAAAGTGGGTGGCTAAGGTAGTTATTTTGCCGAGAGCGGAGGAAGTTTCCTGACGCTTCCTTTAGATAATGGCCCTCTCCCCTCTACTTTAATCCACCTCACTAATGTGCTCAGAAACACCCATGCACACATGTAGACACACACACACTTGCCAGGATTCTTTTCTTCTCTGAATTTCCTGCATTTTTTTGACCTTGGCTAACCAAGGTAATATGCAAAAACAATACTGATAGTATTTAACGCAGGGAATTTCATATTATTGCAGGTTTTATTATCATTTTTTATTTATAAGCCATCCAAACTAATTTCTCATTACGTTAAAACTGCTCGAGAGAAGAAGATAACATAAATGGTAGTGTACACATAGCTGGCTAGAGTGCAAAAAGACAGCTGACTTATCTGAAACACAAACACACACACACATGCACACACACATCAGAGAAGGGATGAGAGTATGAGCCAGCTGTTAATGAAAGGTTTTGTAAACAATCCACCCTGACATAAAAGCGAGCTGATTACTACTCTGGAACAAAGCAGTGATGGAACCGGGTTAGCATTGCTAATACACAGACAGACACAGACACAGACACAGACACACACACAGACACACACACAGACACACACACACACACACACACACACACACACACACACACACA
>NW_019524941.1:0-1884 GCF_002814215.2 Seriola lalandi dorsalis
TCATAAAAATTGTTACAGTATAGTATGCTATAAAAAATGTCATAAAAAATGTCATAGTATAGTATGCTATAAAAATGTAAAAAAATGTCATAGTATATTAGGTTATAAAAAATGTCTTAAAAATTGTTACAGTATAGTATGCTATAAAAAATGTCATAAAAAATGCCATAGTATAGTATTCTATAAAAAATGTCATAAAAATGTCATAGTATAGCATGTTATAAAAAATGTCATAAAAAATGACATAGTATAGTATGTTATAAAAATGTAAAAAAAAGTCATAGTATATTATGTTGTAAAAAATGTCATAGAAAATGTTATAGTATAGTGTGTTATAAAAATGTAAAAAAATTTCATAGTATAGTATGCTATAAAAATGTAAAAAAAAAAAGTCATAGTATATTATGTTCTAAAAAATGTCATAAAAATTGTAACAGTGTAGTACGCTATAAAACGTCATAGTATAATAAGTCATAAAAATATCAGTACAGTAAGGCATAAAAACGTTATAAGAATGTCATTTTATACTAAGTCATAAAAACGTCATAGTGCAGTAAGGCAAAAAATGACATAAAAGCATCATAGTATAGTAAGGCATAAAAAATGTCATAAAAACGTGATAGTATAGTAAGGCGAAAAAGTCATAAAAATGTCACAGTATAGTAAGGCAAAAAAAAAATGTCATAAAAACGTCATAGTATAGTAAGGCATAAAAGAAAAAAGTGATAAAAATGTCATAGTATGGTAAGGCATAAAAAATGTCATAAGAACGTTATAGTATAGTAAGGCCAAAAAAAAGTAAAAAAAAAAAAAAATGTCCTAAAAAAGTCATAGTATAGTAAGGCAAAAATAATGTAAAAAAAAAAAAGGTCATAAAAATGTCACAGTATAGTAAGGCGAAAAAAAGGTTAAAAAAAATTCATAAAAACGTCACAGTATAGTAAGGCGAAAAAAAGTCATAAAAATGTCATAAAAACGTCATGGTATACTAAGGCGAAAAAAAGGTTAAAAAAAAAGTCATAAAAATGTCACAGTATAGTAAGGCGAAAAAAAGTCATAAAAATGTCATAAAAACGTCATAGTGTAGTAAAGGCGAAGAAAAGTCATAAAAATGTCACAGTATAGTAAGGCAAAAAAAAGTCATAAAAACGTCATAGTATAGTAAGACAAAAAAAAAGTAAAAAAAAAAAATAGTCATAAAAACGTCATAGTATAGTAAGGCGAAAAAGTCATAAAAATGTCACAGTATAGTAAGGCAAAAAAAAAATGTCATAAAAACGTCACAGTATAGTAAGGCGAAAAAAAGGTTAAAAAAAAGTCATAAAAACGTCACAGTATAGTAAGGCGAAAAAAAGTCATAAAAATGTCATAAAAAGGTTATAGTATAGTAAGGTGAAAAAATGTCCTAAAAAAGTCATAGTATAGTAAGGCAAAAAAAAAAAAAATAAATAAATAAAGTCATAAAAATGTCACAGTATAGTAAGGCGAAAAAAAGGTTAAAAAAAAAGTCATAAAAACGTCATAGTATAGTAAGGCCAAAAAGTCATAAAAACGTTACAGTATAGTAAGGCAAAAAAAAAGTCATAAAAATGTCACAGTATAGTAAGGCAAAATAATGTCATAAAAATGTCACAGTATAGTAAGGCAAAAAAATGTCATAAAAACGTCATAGTATAGTAAAGGCGAAAAAAAGTCATAAAAATGTCACAGTATAGTAAGGCAAAAAAAAATATCATAAAAACGTTACAGTGTAGTAATCAATTTTTGTTATTTTATTGCTCTTATTGTTCTTTTATTATTATTTTTTTTTAAATTGTTTTTCATTTATTTATCTCTTCACTTATTATCTGTTGTAAAGCACTTTGGTACGCCGAAAGGATTGTT
>NW_019524941.1:1904-3496 GCF_002814215.2 Seriola lalandi dorsalis
TCATAAAAACGTCATAGTATAGTAAGGCCAAAAAGTCATAAAAACGTTACAGTATAGTAAGGCAAAAAAAAAGTCATAAAAATGTCACAGTATAGTAAGGCAAAAAATGTCATAAAAACGTCATAGTATAGTAAAGGCGAAAAAAAGTCATAAAAATGTCACAGTATAGTAAGGCAAAAAAAAAATGTCATAAAAACGTCACAGTATAGTAAGGCGAAAAAAAGGTTAAAAAAAGTCATAAAAACGTCACAGTATAGTAAGGCGAAAAAAAGTCATAAAAACGTCATAAAAACGTTATAGTATAGTAAGGTGAAAAAATGTCCTAAAAAAGTCATAGTATAGTAAGGCAATTAAAATGTAAAAAAAAAAAATAAAGTCATAAAAATGTCACAGTATAGTAAGGCGAAAAAGTCATAAAAATGTCACAGTATAGTAAGGCGAAAAAAAGGTTAAAAAAAAAGTCATAAAAACGTCACAGTATAGTAAGGCGAAAAAAAGTCATAAAAATGTCATAAAAACGTTATAGTATAGTAAGGCGAAAAAAAGTCATAAAAATGTCATAAAAACGTTATAGTATAGTAAGGTGAAAAAATGTCCTAAAAAAGTCATAGTATAGTAAGGCAAAAAAAATGTAAAAAAAAAAATAAAGTCATAAAGTCATAAAAATGTCACAGTATAGTAAGGCAAAAAAAAAATGTCATAAAAACGTCACACTATAGTAAGGCGAAAAAAAGGTTAAAAAAAAGTCATAAAAACGTCACAGTATAGTAAGGCGAAAAAAAGTCATAAAAATGTCACAGTATAGTAAGGCGAAAAAAAGGTTAAAAAAAAGTCATAAAAACGTCACAGTATAGTAAGGCGAAAAAAAGTCATAAAAATGTCATAAAAACGTTATAGTATAGTAAGGTGAAAAAATGTCCTAAAAAAGTCATAGTATAGTAAGGCAAAAAAAATGTAAAAAAAAAAATAAAGTCATAAAAATGTCACAGTATAGTAAGGCGAAAAAAAGGTTAAAAAAAAAGTCATAAAAACGTCATAGTATAGTAAGGCCAAAAAGTCATAAAAACGTTACAGTATAGTAAGGCAAAAAAAAAGTCATAAAAATGTCACAGTATAGTAAGGCAAAAAAAATGTCATAAAAATGTCACTAAAAAAGTCATAGTATAGTAAGGCAAAAATAATGTAAAAAAAAAAAAGTCATAAAAATGTCACAGTATAGTAAGGCGAAAAAAAGGTTAAAAAAAATTCATAAAAACGTCACAGTATAGTAAGGCGAAAAAAAGTCATAAAAATGTCATAAAAACGTCATGGTATACTAAGGCGAAAAAAGGTTAAAAAAAAAGTCATAAAAATGTCACAGTATAGTAAGGCAAAAGAAAAAATGTCATAAAAACGTCATAGTATAGTAAGGCATAAAAGAAAAAAGTGATAAAAATGTCATAGTATGGTAAGGCATAAAAAATGTCATAAGAACGTTATAGTATAGTAAGGCCAAAAAAAAGTAAAAAAAAAAAAAAAGTCATAAACACGTCATAGTATAGTAAGGCGAAAAAGTCATAAAAATGTCACAGTATAGTAAGGCAAAAAAAAAA
>NW_019524941.1:6540-10672 GCF_002814215.2 Seriola lalandi dorsalis
AAAAATGTAAAAAAAAAAAAAAGTCATAAAAATGTCACAGTATAGCAAGGCAAAAAAAAAATAAAAAAAAAAAGTCATAAAATGTCATAGTATAGTAAGGCAAAAAAAATGTAAAAAAAAAAGTCATAAAAACGTTACAGTATAGTAAGGCAAAAAAAAATATCATAAAAACGTTACAGTGTAGTAATCAATTTTTGTTATTTTATTGCTCTTATTGTTCTTTTATTATTATTTTTTTTTAAATTGTTTTTCATTTATTTATCTCTTCACTTATTATCTGTTGTAAAGCACTTTGGTACGCCGAAAGGATTGTTGTAAAGGGCTTTATAAATAAAGTACATTTACATTTACACTAACATTAACATTAAGGCAAAAAAAAAAGTCATAAAAACGTCACAGTATAGTAAGGCGAAAAAAGTCATAAAAATGTCACAGTATAGTAAGGTGAAAAAAAGTCATAAAAATGTCATAGTACAGTAAGGCGAAAAAAAAGGCAAAAGAAAAAGTCATAAAAAATGTTATAGTATAGTTCATTATAAAAATGTCAAAAAAAAATGTCATAGTATAGTATGCTATAAAAATGTCAAAAAAAATGTCATAGTATAGTATTCTATAAAAAATGTCATAAAAATGTCATAGTAAAGCATGTTTTAAAAAATGTCATAAAAGATGTCACAGTATAGTATGTGACAAAAATGTAAAAAAAAGTCATAGTATAGTATGTATATAAAAAATGTCATAAAAAATGTTATAGTATAGTGTGTTATAAAAATGTCAAAAAAATGTCATAGTATAGTATGCTATAATAAATGTCAAAAAAATGTCATAGTATAGTATGCTATAAAAAATGTCATAAAAAATGTCATAGTATAGAATTCTATAAAAAATGTCATAAAAATGTCATAGTATAGCATGTTATAAAAAAATGTCATAGAAAATGACATAGTATAGTATATTATAAAAATGTAAAAAAAAAGTCATAGTATATTATGTTCTAAAAAAAGTCATAAAAAAAGTTTCATAGTATAGTATTCTATAAAAAATGTCATAAAAAATGACATACTATAGTATTCTATAAAAAATGTCATAAAAATGTCATAGTATAGCATGTTATAAAAAATGTCATAAAAATGTAAAAGTATAGTATCGTATAAAAAATGTAATAGTAAAGTGTGTTATAAAAATGTCAAAAAAATATCATAGTATAGTATGCTATAAAAAATGTCATAAAAAATGTCATAGTATAGTATGCTATAACAATGTCATAAAAAATGTCATAGTATAGCATGTTATAAAAATGTTATAAAAATGTTATAGTATAGTATTTCATCAAAATGTCAAAAAAAGTCATAGTCATAGTATACCACAAAAATGTATAGTATAGTATAAAAACCTCAAAGTGTAGGAAGGTACAAAACATCATAGTATAGTAAGGCATAAAAATATGAAAAAATCTCATGTCATATTATTTCATTGAAATATCATTAACGACACAACAAATTAGAATGGAATGGACACAACAGGTTGATCAGAATATTTATTTTAAACAAATGCATAAACAGGCAAAATACAAATATGGAGTGTGTAAGTCAGTAATATCAGTGATGTGAATGTGGATGTGTGAATATAATAAATTGAAGGATGTTTTGAAGCAAAACGAAGACAAAAGCAAAACAGAAGAAAACATCTTGATGCTGTCAGGCATTAGTCCAGGTAAGAGAGGGAGGAGCGATGTGAGTCTGTGCCTTTATGCCCTGGCAGTGCTCAGCCCCGGTTATCCAAGTCATGCTGCTGTGATCACCTCCTTCTGTTTACCTTTGAGGATACCAGGCACAACTAAAACTTGACTACAACTACACTTAGGCAAGGACTGTCACGTCATAAAAATGTCATATTGTAGTATGTCATTAAGATATTATAATATAGTATGTCATAAAAAAGTAATAGTATGGTATTATATAAAAATGTCATAATATAGAATGCAATAAGATTTTTTCAATAAAAATTGTCATAGTATGGCATGTCATAAAAAATATTGTGGGAAATGTCATAAAAAATGCCATAAGGCATAAAAACATCATAATATAGTAAGGCATAAAAACATCATAGTATAGTCAGGTATAAAACATCATAATATAATAAGGCATAAAAATGTCAAAAAACATTCTATTGTATTATGTCACAAAAACTGCAAAACCGACACAACAAATTAGGCAATGGACACGACAGGTTGATAAGAATATTTATTATAAAAACACATAAACTGAAGAGGCAAATACAAATATGCAGTGTGTGCATGTGTGAATATAATAAATTGTAGGATGTTGTAAAGCAAAGCGAAAACAAAAGACAAACAGAAAATCGTGTTGATGCTGGCAGGCATGAGTCCAGGTAAGAGAGGGAGGAGCAATGTGATTCTGTGCCTTTTTGCCCTGGCAGAGCTCAACCCAGTTGATCCAAGTCTGGCTGCTGTGATCACCTACTTCTGTTCACCTTTCATGACCTGTCACACATTTCATGAAAATGTCATAGTATAATATGTCATAATAAATGTCGTAGCATAGTATGTTATAAAAATTTAAAAAAAGTCCTAGTATAGTATGTCATAAAAATGTCATAGTATAGTATGTTACAAAAATGTAAAAAAAAGTCATAGTATAGTATGTATATAAAAAATGTCATAAAAAATGTCATAGTATAGTTTGTCATAAAAAATGTTGTAGTATAGTATGTTATGAAAATGTCCAAAAAGTCATAAAAAAGTCATAGTATAATATGTCATAATAAATGTCATAGCATAGTAGCATAGTATTGTAACCTTTGTTTAGTTAGTTTCAGATTCATGTTTGTTTTTTTTTGTTCTAAGTAAAATTATTTTGGTTATTTTGGGCTTGCCTCTCCTTGACATTGTGTTTCAGGTTGGCAATAAAACTTTGGGATTTTGAACCTTGTGTCTCCTCAAATTCATCATATAATTTTATTTCCCCTAGTACAACTAGGGGTCATAAGTCTTGGGGTCATAGTATAGTAAGGCATGAAAAACACCACAGTGTAAAAAAGTATAAAAAACATAAATACATACAGTATAGTAAAGCATAAAAAAAAAAATCATCAAATACGTCATAGTATAGCAAGGTCTAAGAACATAAGGCATAAAAACACCATAGTGAGGCATAAAAAACGTCATAAAAACGTCATAGAATAGCAAGGCATAAAACGTCATAGTATAGTAAGGTATAAAAATGTCATATCATAGTCAGGCAAAAAAAATTCATAAAAATGTCATATTATAATAAGGCATAAAAACGGCATAGTATAGTAAGGCAAAAAAAGTCATAAAAACGTCTTAGTATAGTAAGGTATAAAAACGTAATAGTAAAGTAAGGCATAAAAGAAAAAAGTCATAAAAACGCCATCGTGTAGTAAGGCAAAAAAAGTCATTTAAACGTCATAGTATAGTAAGGCAAAAAAAAAAGGTAAAAAAAAAAGTCATAAAAACGTCAGTATAGTAAGGCGAAAAAAAGGTAAAAAAAACAAGTCATAAAAGACGTCATAGTATAGTAAGGCAGAAAAAGTCATAAAAACGTCATACTATAATAAGTCATAAAAATATCAGTATAGTAAGGCATAAAAACGTTATAAGAATGTCATTTTATACTAAGTCATAAAAATGTCACAGTATAGTAAGGCAAAAAAAATGTCATAAAAACGTCATAGTAAGGTAAAAAAAAAAGGTAAAAAAAAAAAGTCATAAAAACGTCATGGTATAGTAAGGCGAAAAAAAGTCATAAAAATGTCACAGTATGGTAAGGCGAAAAAAAGGTTAAAAAAAATGTCATGGTATCGTAAGGCGAAAAAAAGTAAAAAAAAAAAAAGTCATAAAAACGTCATAGTATAGTAAGGCAAAAAAAGTCATAAAAACGTCATAGTATAGTAGGGCAAAAAAAAGTCATAAAAATGTCACAGTATAGTAAGGCAAAAAAAAAAAGTCATAAAAACGTCATAGTATAGTAAGGCGAAAAAAAGTCATAAAAATGTCACAGTATGGTAAGGCATAAAAAGTAATGAAAACGGCATTGTATTGTAAGGCATAAAAACGACATAGTATAGTAAGGCAAAAAAAATCATGAAA
>NW_019524941.1:10692-42782 GCF_002814215.2 Seriola lalandi dorsalis
TAAGGTAAAAAAAAAAGGTAAAAAGAAAAGTCATAAAAACGTCATAGTATAGTAAGGCGAAAAAAGTCATAAAAACGTCATAGTATAGTAAGGCGAAAAAAAGTCATAAAAACGTCATAGTATAGTAAGGCAAAAAAAAAAGGTAAAAAAAAAAGTCATAAAAACGTCAGTATAGTAAGGCGAAAAAAAGGTAAAAAAAAAAAGTCATAAAAACGTCATAGTACAGTAAGGCGAAAAAAAGGTAAAAAAAAAAGTCATAAAAGACGTCATAGTATAGTAAGGCAGAAAAAGTCATAAAAACGTCATACTATAATAAGTCATAAAAATATCAGTATAGTAAGGCATAAAAACGTTATAAGAATGTCATTTTATACTAAGTCATAAAAATGTCACAGTATAGTAAGGCAAAAAAAATGTCATAAAAACGTCATAATAAGGTAAAAAAAAAAGGTAAAAAGAAAAGTCATAAAAACGTCATAGTATAGTAAGGCGAAAAAAGTCATAAAAACGTCATAGTATAGTAAGGCGAAAAAAAGTCATAAAAACTTCATAGTATAGTAAGGCAAAAAAAAAAGTCATAAAAACGTCATAGTATAGTAAGGCAAAAAAAGTCATAAAAACATTACAGTATAGTAATCAATTTTTGTTATTTTATTGCTCTTATTGTTCTTTTATTATTATTTTTTTAATTGTTTTTCATTTATTTATCTCTTCACTTATTATCTGTTGTAAAGCACTTTGGTACACCAAAAGGATTGTTGTAAAGGGCTTTATAAATAAAGTACATTTACATTTACATTTACATTAAGGCAAAAAAAAAAGTCATAAAAACGTCATAGTATAGTAAGGCGAAAAAAGTCATAAAAATGTCACAGTATAGTAAGGCGAAAGAAAGGTTAAAAAAAATGTCATGGTATCGTAAGGCGAAAAAAAGTAAAAAAAAAAAAAGTCATAAAAACGTCATAGTATAGTAAGGCAAAAGAAAGTTGATAAAAACGTCATAGTATAGTAAGGCAAAAAAAGTTATAAAAACGTCATAGTATAGTAGGGCAAAAAAAAGTCATAAAAATGTCACAGTATAGTAAGGCAAAAAAAAAAAGTCATAAAAACGTCATAGTATAGTAAGGTGAAAAAAAGTCATAAAAATGTCACAGTATGGTAAGGCATAAAAAGTAATGAAAACGGCATTGTATTGTAAGGCATAAAAATGACATAGTATAGTAAGGCAAAAAAATTCATGAAAACATTTCAATATAGTAAGGCGAAAAAAAGTCATAAAAACGTCAGTATAGTAAGGTGAAAAAAAGGTAAAAAGAAAAGTCATAAAAACGTCATAGTATAGTAAGGCGAAAAAAATGTCCTAAAAAAGTCATAGTATAGTAAGGCAAAAAAAAAAATGTAAAAAAAAAAAAAGTCATAAAAAAGTCACAGTATAGGAAGGCAAAAAAAAGTCATAAAAATGTCACAGTATAGTAAGGCAAAAAAAAAAAGTCATAAAAACGTCATGGTATAGTAAGGCGAAAAAAAGGTTAAAAAAACGTCATAAAAACGTCATAGTATAGTAAGGCGAAAAAAAGTCATAAAAATGTCACAGTATAGTAAGGTTAAAAAAAATGTCATAAAAACGTTACAGTATAGTAAGGCAAAAAAAAAGTCATAAAAACATTACAGTATAGTAATCAATTTTTGTTATTTTATTGCTCTTATTGTTCTTTTATTATTATTATTTTTTAATTGTTTTTCATTTATTTATCTCTTCACTTATTATCTGTTGTAAAGCACTTTGGTACGCCGAAAGGATTGTTGTAAAGGGCTTTATAAATAAAGTACATTTACATTTACATTAAGGCAAAAAAAGTCATAAAAATGTCACATTATAGTAAGGCGAAAAAAATGTCCTAAAAAAGTCATAGTATAATAAGTAAAAAAAAAATGTAAAAAAAAAAAAAAAGTCATAAAAATGTCACAGTATAGTAAGGCGAAAAAAGGTAAAAAAAAAGTCATAAAAACGTCATGGTATAGTAAGGCGAAAAAAAAGTCATAAAAATGTCATAATATAGTAAGGCGAAAAAAATGTCCTAAAAAAGTCATAGTATAATAAGTAAAAAAAAATGTAAAAAAAAAAAAAAAAGTAATAAAAATGTCACAGTATAGTAAGGCGAAAAAAGGTAAAAAAAAAGTCATAAAAACGTCATGGTATAGTAAGGCGAAAAAAAAGTCATAAAAATGTCACAGTATAGTAAGGCGAAAAAAAGTTAACAAAAAAAGTCATAAAAACGTCATAGTATAGTAAGGCGAAAAAACTGTCCTAAAAAAGTCATAGTATAGTACGGCAAAAAAAAAAAGTCATAAAATGTCATAGTATAGTAAGGCGAAAAAAAGGTAAAATAAAAAGTCATAAAAATGTCAGTATAGTAAGGCAAAAAAAAGTCATAAAAACGTCATGGTATAGTAAGGCGAAGAAAATGTCCTAAAAAAGTCATAAAAACGTCATGGTATAGTAAGGCGAAAAAAAGTCATAAAAATAGTCATAGTATAGTAAGGCAAAAAAAAGGCTAAAGAAAAAGTCATAAAAAATGTTATAGTATAGTTTATTATAAAAATGTCAAAAAAAGTCATAGTATGGTATGTCATAAAAAATGTCATAGAATAGTATGTCATAAAAAGGTCATAGTATAGTATTTTACAAACATGTAAAAAAAGTCATAGTATAGTATGTATATAAAAAATGTCAAAAGAAATGTCATAAAAAATGTCATAGTATAGTATGTGACAAAAATGTAAAAAAATGTCATAGTATAGTATGTCATAAAAAATGTTGTAGTATAGTATGTTATAGAAATGTCCAAAAAGTCATAAAAAAGTCATAATATAATATGTCATAAAAAATGTCATAAAAAATGTCCTAGTATAGTATGTTATAAAAATTTTTAAAAAAGTCATAGTATAGTATGTTATAAAAAATGTTATAGTATAGTATGTTATTTAAATGTAAAAAAAAGCCATATTGTAGCATTTAATAAAAATGTCATTGTATAGTATGTCATAAAAAATGTCATAGTATGTATGGTGTGTTATAAAAAATGTCATTAAAATTTCATTAAAAATGTCAGAGTATGTTTGGAAAAATTTCCAAAAAAGTCACGGTATGGTATGTTTTAAAAATGTAAAAAAAAACATTGTATTATATCTTATAAAAAGAAAGTCATAGTATACTATTTTATAAAAATGTCAAAAAAGTCACATTGTAGTATGTAATAAAAATGCCATAGTATTGTATGTCATAAAAAATGTCATAGTATAGTATGTTGTAAAAATGTCAAAAGTGATAGTATAGCATGTTATGAAAATGTGAGATAAAGGTCATATTGTAGTATGTTATAAAAATGTCATAGTATAGTATGTAGACAACAATAATACAATAAAAAACATAATCCAGTCAACATTATTTGTCACATTGAAATCAATATCTCATTTACAAGTGAGACCTGAGTGCAGAAAATAAATCTACATTCAGATATGTATTCATCTAAACAAGCACATGTGTTATGAGTGTATATTTAAAAATTTGACTTTTTGTTTTATGTGAAGTTTTTCATTTTAACTTTTGTGACTCCATTTTTTCTTTCTTTCTTTTTTGTTTGGCACAAATGAGTTTCCATACGAACCAACCTATATCAGTTCTTAATATGTAACTTATTGATCTTCCGTTAGAATCTCTGTCATGAAGTTTCACACCGGACAGAATAAATAAATAAATAAATCGGTCTGCTGGTTTCCTTCCTGTTACCATAGCAACACCGGGATATTTACACCAGCGTGCAGGTTTGACTGTCGCAAAGTGCTCAGCGGCCAATTATACTGGGGGTGGGGGGTTGGGGTGGTGGTGTGGGGGACAGTTTGAGCCGCTTCCCGCCGCAGATTCCTCAAGTCAGACCTCAGACCGGGGTCTAAAACCCTGCAGGAGTGTTCGTGTGTGTGTGTGTGTGTGTGTGTGTGTGTGTGAGAAATATATTGAACACACCGGTTACATAACACTATGCAGTGGATACATCAGCTATACCACCATGATATGTTTTTATTTTATTGCAGCATCCTCCACTTTTATTTCTTTTTAATTATTATATAAATCATATAATTATGTCTAAGGCTGGACCTGCTGCTGCTGCTCTGTGGCACACACACACACACACACACACACACACACACACACACACACACACACACACACACACACACACACAGGCTACTGTAGTACCGACTGTGTTTTACAGTCTGTCTGCATTGCGTCGAATCCCCCCTCCTCTCCTCTTCTTTCTCACTCCCCTCACTCACTCTCTCTCTCCTAACCCCTCCCTCCCTCCTTCACTCACTTTCTTTTTTTCCTCTCTCTACACGAAATCCTGCAATATGCTTCCAAATCACCGGAGACACATCCTCCTCTCTCCGCTGCGCCTATAGCGCGGGATCCTAAACCGGTTTTCATTTAAAGCCTCCGCGTTTTTTTTTTTAATCTAACACCGCAGAAGAAAAGCAGCAGAGCTGTTTCTGCTGATGCTGCAGTGTCCAGTCCTCCCAGTTCCCTCCGTCACACTGGGAGCTTGATCCCGCTGTATTTTCTCCTTTTCCTCTCTGTCCTTCGCCTCCTTTATTTTCCAGCATGATTTTAATAAATTGTCAGTCCGGATTTTTGCTGCTGAGCCGCGGTTCACAGCCGTCTGAAGCCGCCGCCTCCTCCTCCTCCTCCTCCTCCTCCTCCTGCTGCGGGCTGCTCCGATCGACGCTGAAAACCTACACCAAGAGGATACGGATGTTGACCAAGACAACATAATCTATTAATATTTCAGAGATACTGTAAAGCGATATCAGTATTAAACCCAAGTTGTGGTGGGTGGCCGGGAAAAGTGCGCACGGTGAGGACATTCCTTCTGCTGCTCTCCAACTCCGCACAGGTACATGTTTATTTCACCTTTTCATCACGTACAGAATCATTTACATTTATATTCCATGTATTTGTTGGTGTGGATGTGTTAAACCTTCATGTGACGGACAGTAGTTGATGTGTGAGTGAAAACTGCGGGTCCTGATGTGCGCAGAGAGGGAGCGCAGCGGGACTGCAAACTTGAATACTGATGAATGCGGTAAAAATACAGCAAATGCAGCACAGGCTACTGTACTGTACTGCAAGATGTTTTTTTTCCTGCTGCTCTTCCTGACAAACAGGAAGCTCTACAGATGAGAACATGACACGAATCTGTTTGTCTTTTTAAAGACTGGATCTGGTTGATTCCCTCTGTTCCAGGTGACGGATGAAGCATCGCTGAGATAAAGAAGATGTTCAGCTCGGAGATGATGATGGTGATGATGAAGATGATGATGGAGAGGGAGGCTCTGCACAGCTCCCGGTCTCACTAGGACCCTCTGCACTCTGACCCGCACCCCCAACCCCTCCTCCTCTTCACACCGCCTCCTCTTCCTGTCCTCAACCCACCAGGAAGGATGACCGTGGTGTCAACAGACAACATGGACGAGACCTCCACCCTGCCGGGTCACCCGCAGGACCCCTACCCGCCCGATGATGACCACGATGACCACGACTGCTGCGAGCGGGTGGTCATCAACATCTCGGGGCTGCGCTTCGAGACCCAGCTCAAGACCCTCGCCCAGTTCCCGGAGACTCTCCTTGGGAACCCCAAGAAGAGGATGCGGTACTTCGACCCCCTACGAAACGAGTATTTCTTTGACCGGAATCGCCCAAGCTTTGACGCCATCTTGTATTATTACCAATCCGGAGGGAGGCTGAGAAGACCGGTCAACGTGCCGCTGGATATGTTCTCAGAGGAGATAAAATTTTATGAACTTGGGGCAGAAGCAATGGAGAAATTTCGGGAGGACGAGGGGTTTATCCGGGAGGAGGAGCGACCCCTGCCGGAGAAGGAGTTCCAACGGCAGATCTGGCTCCTCTTCGAGCATCCGGAGAGTTCTGGACCAGCCCGGGGGATCGCCATCGTCTCCGTGATGGTTATTCTTATTTCAATAGTCATATTTTGTTTGGAGACACTACCAGAGCTGAAGGAGGATCCCAACGACCGGATCCGGGTGGTGGGGAACATCACCATCTATTACAAACCAAACGTCCTCACAGACCCTTTCTTCGTGGTGGAGACTCTCTGCATCATCTGGTTTTCCTTTGAGTTGATAGTTCGGTTTTTCGCCTGCCCCAGCAAGGCGGCGTTCTTTAAAAACATGATGAACTCCATCGATATTGTGGCTATAATCCCGTACTTCATCACACTTGGCACAGAGCTGGCCGATGACCAAGAGAACGGGGAGGGGAAGGCCGGCGGCGGGGAGCAGGCTACATCTCTGGCTATTCTCAGGGTAATCCGTCTGGTGAGGGTTTTCAGGATCTTTAAACTGTCCCGACACTCAAAGGGGCTCCAGATTCTGGGGCAAACTCTAAAGGCGAGCATGCGGGAGCTGGGCTTGCTCATTTTCTTCCTCTTCATTGGCGTGATTTTGTTCTCCAGCGCCGTCTACTTCGCCGAGGCCGAGGAGAAGGAGTCGTTCTTCACCAGCATCCCGGATGCTTTCTGGTGGGCCGTGGTGTCTATGACGACCGTCGGCTACGGGGACATGTACCCCGTGACCATCGGAGGGAAGATCGTGGGCTCGCTGTGCGCCATCGCCGGCGTGTTGACCATCGCGCTGCCAGTGCCGGTCATCGTGTCCAACTTCAACTACTTTTACCACCGGGAGACAGAGGGCGAGGAGCAGGCCCAGCTGCTCAATGTCAGCAATCAGAACTTGGCGTCGGACACCAACTCGAGCCGCCGGAGCTCCTCCGTGGTCAGCAAGTCGGAGTACATGGAGATAGACGAGGACATGAACAACAGCATCGACAACTTTAGGGAAGCGAACCTTAGGACTGCCAACTGCACGGCGCCCAGCCAGAACTGTGTGAACAAGGGGAAGCTGCTCACCGACGTGTGAGGCGGCGTCCAAACGCACCAGTGTAAATATTGTAGAAATATCTGGATGCTTTATCTCCATTGGTGCATTTTATTCTCTTTTTTTGCATTGATTCATTCAAACGTGTGTGAAGACGTAAATAGTTTAAAAAGCACACATGGTAAATCTGTAGGAGTAGAAGCTGTTAATCCATTAAAAAATAGAAGGTCGGTGTCGGGGAAACATTTCTGATAAATTAATCAATTTATTTAGGAACTTGTACCTTTGAATTCCTTTATTTAGCCCATGAAAATAAAGGGGAACTCCACCAAGGTCTCTGTGTGAACTAAGCCTGTGAAAACACTCTCGTCCAGTCTTGGTGATGTCAGAATGATGTCATTGGTTATCTGAACTTGGGCTGAGACACAACATGTGAAACTCAGACGATGGAGTTTTTAAACACATGGCTAGGCTGGAAAGAGACACTGCCAAGCTGCATTATGGGAAATGCAGTGTTTTGGTTGCTTTCCCCGCAGCAGAGGACAAGAACGTCAGGGTGTTATTGGTCAATGTTGCATCAGTTTTGACCATTAAAAAAAAAAAAAAATCTGTCTGTAATTAGTCTAAAGTTTTTGGAAGTGCCCCTTTAACAGTGTCACTACCTTCATTCTGTACCACAGCTTGGCTTTGATTGTAGACTGAGATTCATGGATATACTTTCTCTCACATGTCGTTGGGGTTACAGCTTGTTTTGCTATAAAAACCCAGATGAGCACTTTCACAAAGTCTCAACTTTATTTTCCTGCTGCGCAAAACAGAAATAAGGGAATGAAATAAATAACTTCAAAGGGAGTTCTAGTAAAGTTGAAGGTTTATCTGTACAGAACCTCTCAACAACAGGGCAACTCGAGGTGCTTTACATCTGACAAAAAAAGGCATTAAAAACCAGATAAAACAGAAACAAAGCAATATAAAAAAAGACACAAACAGGGTTTAAAAACAGAGGGAAAGAACTGTTGTTTTCAGAAACGCGAGGGTTTGAATGACTAAGTAGGAAGAAAAAAAACAAACTGAATGTATCAAAACGTCTCCCTGACACCGACCAGGCTTTGTTCTACACAATCAACTTTCAGGATAAAAAAAGACAAAAGAATAAAACAGCAAAGCCCAACTGAGATTTGAAGAAGGTGTTCAAGGACAACTCGCTCCCTGAGGAAACACATTTAAGTGGATTACAGTTGATGTTCAGGCGTGTTTTTTTTTTTTTTTTCTGCAGCACATCCAGGGAAAGTTTTTTGGGGAAAAAAAAACTTGACGCCAGACGTTAAATCGACATTTTTCAGGCACCTTATCAGAAACAGACAAGAGGTGTGCCAGGCCTTGTGGAGGATTACTGCACTGCTGCTGCTGCTGCTACAGGTCGGCTGGAGGTTCCCTGTATGATGCCATGCAACACTCCTTTATATAGAAGCATGTGGAGACTCTCTTCTCTCTTATATCGGCATGCACAAGACGTTACCTCATTTTTATTTTTACATTTTTCTTCTTCTTCTTCTTTGACCTTCATCTTCTCCTCCTGGATTTTTTCTCTCATTTGTTTTCACCAAAAGTGCACTGGCTATTTATTATTATTGTTTAAGTTATTTCAAAGCATTTAAGTGTTGAATGTTAAAGCATTAAGGGAACAGGAACACTTCTTTTTCGAAGATCATGGCATGTCAAAAATACTAAAGCATTATGGCCTAATTAGCTATGGTATAGCTACGTATACTCAATGCATGATGTCAGTATTAAATTGCTTGCAGTTGTGGAGGGACCTCGGGAGCTGGAGGATGATGATGATGATGATCTTCCTCATTATTGTCAAGCTAACAACAGGATTCGGTGCATGACGGAACTAACTGCCAGAAGGGACAAATCTGCTAGAAAAAAAAAAACAAGAAAAAACAAGACAAAAAAAAACAGAAGAGACGTATCGATGATCTCTTTTCAAAAAAATGACATTCAGAAATTACATCCTCTGTCATTTATCTAAAGCTTTGATCTTTGACGACGGAGTGCATGGCATCATTTTATGTGATTTGTGACCCCATTTCTTTTTTTGGTTTTTGCATTTGACTTTTAAAAACAGTTTCAAGAAGGAAAGCAGTAAATATTTAACAAATTTCATAGATATCTAAAATTAGTTTCTAGTGCCTTGAACCCCGTCTCATTATAGAATTGACTAAAGTGCCTCCCGTTACAACAGACGACAAAGAGCTTACTATGTGCAGCTTAACTTCTCCTGCCATAAAGATGCACTACTCCCTGCACATCTGGAAAAGAAGAGGGTTACTAATACGTGTAGATACAGATGTGAGTATATTCTTTATTCTAGGGCCAGATACATTGAGCCTAAATAAACTCAGTTTTCCTGGATGATGACACATGGCTGTGCACATTTAGCATGACGTATAAGTTCAGTATGGATGTTTGCGCTACATGTGCAGCTAGATGAATTTGATCCTTCAATTTCTGTATTTTTCAGACTGGGTGTCACTAAATGCAACTTTAGCAGCTTTAACAAAACAATGTCCATAACTGCAAACACAGAGAGCCTCGGAGAGGTTTTTAAAATCAACTTCACATTTACATAAATCATTTCAGATGATTTTCTCAGAGACCAGCAGAACATAAACACAAATGAATTGCTGGATAAGCTACTGTAGCTAATTAACTATTGACTAATTGACCAGTTGATCTAGCTGTTTGTTTAGCCAATTCACTAACTGCCTATTCGAGTGAATCCCAATGAAAGTAAACAGAAATGAGTTGCTTGATTTAGCTACTTTAGCTAACCGCATAGGGGTTTATCATAGGTTTGTTCATTGGCTAATTAAGCTAGCTGTTTGGTTAGCCAACAAGGTGCTGTGTACTGGGGGCTGACTTTTAGCTGATTTTGGGGAGGTAAGAATTGTCTCAATTTTGCCCCCCTTTTTTTTCCCTTTCCTCGTCCATCTGGTTTAAACTTTAATCTGTTTACTCTGGTTTGTATAAACACGGTTCAGATTAACTACAGTAGCTAATTTACTTAATTCGGAGACAAGCATTTGAAATGATTCATGAAAGTTTATTTGGAAAGCTTTAGGAGGTCTGTTGCTGTTTGGCCTGATGTGTTGTTTTGATGAGGTTGGATTTCCTGACTTTCTGCAACAGGAGTGGTGACCGCAAAGTTAGCAGTTAGCAGTTAGCATGAACATAAAAAGATTAGCGGTTGAAAAGAGAGATACATCTCTAGATTTGACTGTCATGAATATCTGCAGGGCTCATTGTTTTCAGTTTTATACAAAAATACAGATGAAATTGTTCCATAAATATACATGAAATCATGACGAGTGGTCTTACACATGTTTCTGAGAAAGGTGACAAAAGGTCTGTCTGGAAATATTCAACATTTTTCTTATTGTCAGCACAGACCCAAACCGACACTGTTCACCTCTCAGTCCTTTCTCTGTCTGTGGATCTCAGGTCCATGCTCATTGGATCCTTCTGAAGGAAATAATGCGTTTGTTGTGGACTATTTTCAGCGGCAGATTAATCCACATTTAGTGCTGTAGTGTATTTTTGGACTGAGTCAAAATAAACTACAGTGTATTCATGGCTCAGAGGAATCAGATGTATTAGGGTCTGATACACACAGGACTGGGCGCTCGCAGAGATTTGCTGTTGGTTGTTTGGCTCTGCGTGAGATTTGATGACAAGAGGAAAAGTATTGAATTTCACCAGATTTATATTTTAATTTTACTGTTTAAAAAAAATATGGCAGGTTGCTTTTTCTCTCCACTTTCTATCAGCTGCCACTGCCAGAGGCGTCTGAGAGCCGAGCTGAAAACAGCGTCCAAAACACTGCCACTCTCTGACGACTGGGACCAAAATCTCCTCTGCTGAGAATTAGATCTGCTCCTTTTAAAAATAAATCTGGACACGTGGACGTGAAACTGAGAAAAATGAGCCTTACATGTTCACAGCTTTGCTTCTGACACTTTCTGTGCTCGTGTCTTTCTCGCTTTTCAGTTCTGAACCATCCAGCCTGCTGTAGCTTCATCAGGCTGCTTCTCTGTGTTTCCCATGTTTGATGGAGGCTTATATCGTCCAACACATCCTCAGTGTTAGAGTCAGTTAAGAAACTAGGTAGAAAATAACAGTTTTTAATGTCGTGGTTGCTGCTGTGCAGAGTTGTGATGGACGTGACCACAGTGCAGGCAGTGAGTGCTTCCTCTGCAGAGCTGCATTCATCTCAACATTACCACAGGCATTAGTCACTCTGCATGCCAGCAAAATGGCGCTGCTGCTGCTGCTGCCTTGTTTTGAGGAGGGAGCACATGGCTGTGTGAGGGCGGCGATGTCTTTCCTGTTGTGGTTTTTGTGCAGGACAGGGTGTTAAAAAGACGATGTGAGGACTGATCGATGACCCCGAGGCGTGAGTGTTGACTCAGTCCGACCTCGCCAAGAGAATCTGGACAAAACGTGACTTTTACTGGCTTAAAAATTTCCCTCTAAGGTTTCCACTCACAATTTCTGGTGTGTCTGTGATCACAAAGACATGAACTGACTTTAAAGTGTTCATATTTTCACAGAGCCTCCATGAATTAAACTTTCACAGAGCAGTTAAACACCCTGAGCAGCAGCGCCTCGTCTGAGTCAGTCGCTCCTGTTACATAAGAGTCTGCAGGTGTTTTTTATTCCATCACTTACTGAACTCATAAGTTCAGGAGTCTGCAGACTTTCAGGTCTGTTTTAAACTTATACTTCATCTCCTCCTATACCGACCTGAACCCCCCCCACGTCCACCCACTCAGGTGTTTTCACTTGTTTTGGCTGATTAGACCTTTTCTCTCAGGACTGTGTGGGCGGGTACAAACTGTACCTGTGTCTCAGTTCAGGGATTGCACAAGACCCCGTGTTGTTAGTGCAAGAATATCATTTATGCACAAAAGATAAGTTGATAATAAGTTTTACCTGCAAGATTGTAATTAGTTTGCAAGTTATATTTGAGTGCACAAATTATTATCTAATGTGCACAAAGATCTGGTTCTAACAGGAAACTGATGAAAGATAATTGTCTTATTGGTGCAATATTATAATTCATGTGCTCGAGAATATTTATTTTGTGTGAACAAAATCATAAGGTCGACTTTAACAGTGCTCGGGACTCAGTAAACAGTTTCACCGTAACATCGGATTTAAATCACCTCTTTCTTTGGGTTGTGTTAGCAGTGCAGCGGCCCTGTGTCATCACCCTGTTAGCTTAAACTGCTGTCGAGCGCCTGAAGAAAAAAGAATCCCTTTAATTAACATTTCAGTCTGATGGAAAAATAAAAAAAAGAAACGCTACGAAAGGTGCTACGTGTTACAGAAACAGTAGGTCTTAGGGAGCAAAATTACAAATCTCACAACTTTTTGAAGGATAAAATCACATAGAAAAAGAGAAGATCTATATTTTCTTGACGACTATTTGAAATTAGTGATTAAAAACAACATCAGGGTAGTTGGTATCTTGTGGTATTTATTTCTATTTGTGTTTACCGTCGGCCACTGAAGGGACCAAATGAAGTTTTATATTTGTTTCATATCATCAGAGCAGCTGAACAGACAGATGATATTTAAAAAATATACATTTTGTAGATTAAGGGTCAAATGTTTAGAAAAATTTTACAGTTTTATCTTTGGACATTTTTGTTTGATATGCAGTTTAAAAATTAAAAAAATTAAAAGTCCAGGTTTTATAGCTATAGTGAATATGATTTAGTTTACAAGCATCCAACTGCCATGTCTAAAAGGATCAATGAATTAATTTACAGATGATCACATGATTTATCTCAAACCAGCTGCATATCAACCATTTGTGTTACATGTATGTGTTTATATAACAGGCTATTTGGAAAAATACTTCGCTTCAATTATTTCTATTATTATTCATTGACTGCCGACATCGATGCAGAGTTTCTCAGCCGTGAGATTTTAGCATTTGTTTATAAATATTTACTTGATATATTGTTAATTAAAGCTGCATTAATTGTGTTTAGACACTGAATTCAAATTCAGATAGCTTTACTGGCATGAACAAAAACATGTCAAAGCAGATTACAGAATATTAAAATACATGAATTATTAAATATGTCATATACTGATGCATCAATACGTAACATATGTACAACTATATAATATACAAGTTATTATACAACATATATAATATATTCAACTGCTGACATCACCCTTTTAAAGTCGTTATGGTCAACATCTTAGCAAACAGCTAATTTGCAAAACTAGATTTAGAAGCAAAAGGCTAAAAGCTGTAGAACTGGATGATGACCCCCAAAGTAATTTGATCAATTCTTAATGAAAAACATTGATTAGTGCAGCTTTAAACAAGAAACTGATTTGTTTGAATGATAATGATTTGGAGCTGCTCCCATTCATTTAAAATCAGATTACTTAAGTATAAATTCTATAAATTTCTCTCTGAGGGAATCAATCTTCTGATTTGTTGATCAAAACAAAACTAATCCATACGAATTTTGAAAAAGTCAGTAATTTAGTAAATTCCCCTGAAATTAGCCACTAAAAGCTGAATACTTCCTGTTTTCTTTGTTCCATGTCTTTGTAAATATAAATAAATTTGGGGTTTTCTTACTGTTGCTCTGTCAGAAGAAGCAGTTTGTGTGATACGATCAATCCTCTGAACAGGAAGTGGACCTTGGGTTAAGATTTATTTTTTTGATCAACTACATCGTCCGAGGTCAAGAATGAACTTTCACACTCAGTTATTCATTTCTAGTTAAAAAATTATTTCAAATATTATACATTTCAATAAATTTAAATTTTTCATAATTGACTGTCCTATAAAATATACTTACTTATAATTACACAATTTAAAATGATAATAATAATGAAGCATTTTTAAGTAACACTATTTACAATGAGGCCAAACAACATAAAAACTACTATTATTATTTTTATTTTTTTTACTGCATAAGCCTTTAAAAAACCAAAGAAATTGAATTGAGAAAGATCCACTGAGCTAAAATAAAGAGAAACTCTGCATCTTGGTTCACGAGTGTTCATAGGGAATGTCTGAGATTTTAAAGCCATGACTTTAGTGGTGGTGAATTCTGTCGACACTTCTGCTGAGAAAGTGCATGAATGACTGAAGACTGAACTGCATGATCATAACATTAAATTAATGCTGGTCATATACTGTATTTTTGCTAATAGGGACATTACCATTATCATAAGTATTACTATATTGTTTCTTGAGAAAAACCATTTCTAAATGATGTATTTTCAGCTGGAGGATTGGTCAGTTCGGGACTAATTGGGTTCAGTTTGTCCTTTAGCAGTAGTTCGTCTGTTCCCTCTCGTCCTAACTTACAGTCAGAAGCCAAAGTCTCGTCCCGACCACGACGACTGAAAGTCCCGGTGCTGGAAACAAACTGAAAAAAAAAAGAAAAAAGTCCTCTGCACTGGGCTGTTGAGATCCTCCCTGAACCCTGGAGTCGTTCACATCGCAGTACGTCCGTTCTTTTTTTAACTCGTTTTTTCTTATGGGTTCTCGCTGCAGTATGCAATGTTTGTCATTTGTTGGTGAGGCATAGTCTGTAACCTATGCAAGGTTAGTCGACAATTTATGTCCATTCTGACTTCATCATATTACAACAGTTTCAATAAATTTTGAAAGATATGACTCTGCTGTTTGTTTATCATTGAGGTCTCAGGGTGCTGACGCTGCTTTTAGCTAAAGATGCTCTTTAGCGACATCAGTGGCAGCAATGATGAACTGCAACAACATTAGCAAAGTCATGTTTTAGTCCACGACAAAGGCCCAGTCAAAGTTTAATGACAGAATAACTGGATGATCCAGGTCTGTAGTTTGTTTCTACTTGAATAATTTGAATAAATATGAAGAAAATATGAAGAAAATATGAAGAAAATATTGCTCAATCAATCGGTCTTTTTATGAATGGATTATTCAGTTCATTTACATTCACATTAATATTCCACTATTATTCCAAATATGACCATATTTGGAATAATAGTGGAAAATTAATGTCAGAATTTAAGTCTCAGGTGGGTTTTTTTTACGGCAGTTTGCGACACACGGCTTCTTTCCTGTTTACATTCAGGTCTGTGCGTTGTTCGCTAACAGTTCGTAAGGTCGAGGGAGATACAGAAGATACAGGCCCAGAATAAAAACCCACATTTCTGAAGGGAAGGAAAAACGCACCTATCTTCAAACATTTTGAAAGACTGTGGATTTGAACAGGGTTTTGCATTTGCAAAAATATCACAATACCTACATTTTAATCTGAGTTTAATCTCAGAACATCTTTAGTGAACAGTTTTCTCAACTAAAATATTTAATTTGGCTTTTAGTGTATTGAACTCAATTATTTCCAGTCCATTAAAGTTCAAATCATTTTCACTCAGATTAATTAATTTCTCCAAATTTTGTTCCTTTTAAGTTTTAAACTTAGTAAACAGTGACACAAAAAGTTTTTCAGACTCCCTCAGCTTTAAAATGAAATTATAATTCTTCAAAGATGCATGTAAATGTGTCAGGATCTACGCAGAGGGGTGTTGTGGGTAACTGGGTGGAAACGAGGCCTGTTTCACCAAACTTGCAACATGCAACTTTAACTGAGCTCAAGTTTCACTAGTGAAAATAAAATGCACAGTTGTAACTCATGTGAGAATAAGCAGGAGGCCTGCAGGAATTTATCCGCAGTTAGTGAGTGACATTAGTGAAACATGATGCTGCCAGCATCTGATCTGTGAACAGTGCTCACAAACTGACCGGGCCTCCACACATTACATTTATCTAAGTCCTGCTGGGAGGTGGAAAACAGCTGAAAGTCAAAGAGCCGGGCCGACGTCAGGTTGTCAGAAACCACGGTGACGTTTCACAGGAGTCCGAGTGTTTCCAGCTGCAGAGCTTCTTTTTCTACTTGTTGGTGAAACTACAGGAAGACGTCAGACAAAGTCAAAGTCCAGGAACAAACAACAGCACCACGTGTAGACGTGACCTCTCTAAAATAGTCCGGCATGTGAAGCAGCTCAGACTGTCAGAACACAGTGACCCCGCTGCACAACTCAACATCTACACTAATGTCACGACTGACGACGGGTTCAAACCTGCTCAGATGAAGGAGAACAAACAGTTTCAACACGTTCTCTGTGATTTAATCTTCACTGGTTCCTTTACCAAGTGAGAACATTTAACTCAGGACTCACTAAAGGCTCTTTAAGTGTTTCATTATTCAGGAGTTGTTTTCAGCTGCTGGAGAAGCTGTTTAACTCTTTAATAATGAAGTTCAGGAAAAACAAGGAAAGGAACGAGAGAAAACTAAAAAAAAAACAGGGATGGAAAAGAAGGAAAGGAGGGAAAATAAGATGAAAGTTAAGGATGGAAATTGATGGAAAAGGGAAAGTGAACAAAGGGAAGTAAATGAGGAAAGAGTGGAACAAACGTTAAAGCTCCATATTTTCGTCTTCTTCTGTGTTTTATTTGAAGTGTTGGCTTATCATCACAAGGCCTTAACAATGTGCTATTAGCTTAATCAGCAGAATGTAGCTGTGTAAAAGACAGCAGACAAAATAGATGAAAATATCTCTTTTCTGTTTGTTGCTTGTTGAACAAGTGGTTATTATTATTAATTATCAGTTGCACTTTATCAATAAAAAGTCATTAATTCATTTGTCCTTTCCGTGCGGTACAGGTCCACGGTTTGGTGGGAAATGTAATCGCTGCTGCCGTTAATAAACGCGCAGAAAGACGCAGTTCAGTCGGAGAGGAGGGAGATCTGTGGTGGACGGTCGGCTTCAGTCGCAGGCTGCTCTCTGCTGCAGTAAAGACTCTATAGACTCTATAGTGTGTACATGTGTAGCTGCTCTGTGGGCTGCAGAGCCATCTGAGTCAGAGACGAGCTATTCTTACTGAGCTAAGAATACGACTGAACCAGCAGCGTCTGCAGCAGCTTCACACACGAACAGCACAACAACAGCGATACCGATGTACGCTCAGCTACAGTTACCTGCATCATGTCCCAGCTGTGTGTGTGTGTGTGTGTGTGTGTGTGTGTGTGTGTGTGTGTGCTGGACGCCCTGACACTAAACTGATTATTGCTCCTAGATGTCAGACTGTGACACTCTTCACCTGCTGCTCTGGATGTGAATCCTGGAGGTTTTTCTGACTCTAGTTCCTCCACTGTTTTTATAGAGCTGCTTTGTTAATTTATTTTTTTATGTTGCATGAATCATACTGAGGCTGGAGACCACTGCGGCATACAGTAAACGTTAGTGAGAAGAGCTGCTTCTGTATATGGAGACACACAGAGAGGCAGCCTGGGGTAGAGTGCATGTTAGGTTAGTGTGGGAGGACGCAGGGGGAGATCCAGAGGAGGAGGAGGAGGAGGAGGTAGACGACTGAACACTGAGAGGTTTGTTATTTGAGGAAAGAGGCGGAGCTACAGACAGAAAGGTAAAATGTCCAGTAAATGGATCTGATCAGGATTCATGGAGGATTCAAAGTACTGCAGGTTTTTAAAGTTTCAAGGTCCAGAACTTCTCATCCTGTCCAAACTGAGAATTATTTGACAGGTGTAGTGATGTTGTCCATCATCCAACTTTACAGCAGAAATCAACATGTTTACAGCCTGGTACAGAAACAGTTTTGGTCTGTAGAGCTAATTTCCTCCGTCATGACACCTGTTTATATAACTCACCTGTTTATATAACTCACCTGTTTACATTTTATTAAGGACTACAGTTATGGAGGATTGAGGGCGTGGCCTCTTTGAGTGACAGGTGGGTGAGCGTATGCACTGAAGTCTCAGCTCCACACTTGCCCCTCCTCTTTGTCCATTTTTGGATTAGCTGGGAGTTAGGGGGCGGAGTCAGACACTGCCAAGATGGCGACAGTGGAGCAGCTCACTCTGAGCTTCAGAAACCTGTGGGTGACATCACAAAAGCGACGTCCATCTTTTGGGTATTTGGGGCCTCCATAACTTAACGCTTTAATCAGTTTATGATTGATTCTTTTTGTATTTGCATTTAAGTACATTTTTACTTGTGATAGCTCTTTTTATTGTGGTATTGTCATTTCTACATAAGGATCTGAGTGTTTCCTCCACCACTGGATATTAGCATGGCTCACTAGCTTCCTAGTTAGCATAGGTGAAGTTGGAAAAAAGCTCCAATCAGGACGATGTCCATCATGTTTTGGCTTTGGCTGGACAGATGGATGGATGGATTAATTATAGATAGATAAATGAATGGATTGCTGGATGGATGGACAGACTAATGGATGGATAGATGGATGCAGATAGATACCTCTCCCACTGCAGTCCTGCACTGGTTGGATGGAGAGCTGTATGGATGGATGAGTGGATGGATGGATGGATGCAGATTCCTCTCCTCTGCAGTCCTGCTCTGGTTGTGTAACGTCCTCTGGATCCGTGCTGAGCTTCAGGGTCGAGCTCTGCTCAATAATTGAGAGCTGCTCAGTGTCTCTATTGTTGGAGTGGAAATGTGCCAGCAGACTGATCTCACCGAAACCTGAGCCGCTGGAAATATTCACAGTTCCTGTTCTCCTGTCTATATTTGGGAAAACGATTATTTAAAAAAACAAAAGGCCAAAAACTGCTGTTGAACATCCTGTCTCTTATACACATCTCTGAAGAGATCTAAAGAGACAACAAAGATATAAACAAGACATAAACCAACCACAACAAGATTATAATCCACTCGTGCATTTCTGTCTAATTTGTGCTGCTGCATGTGGCGGGATTCACGGCGAACGCTGCTGCTGCAGAGATCATGTGTCATGTGAAGGTCGTAGCGATGGATGACTTTGATACGAGACTGAAGTTCACAACCTGCGTTCAGATTGAGGCCACAAAAACTCCCGGTGGTTTGGGTTAGATGTTAATTTTGTCGAGTCTTTTCGTCAAGAGCCAGTTGATGGTTCAGGTGTCAGGTAGGATCCTCCTGGACGCCTTCCTCTGGAGATCTTACAGGTGCGTCCAACTGGGCGGAGGCCTGGGGGTAGACCCAGAACACACTGGAGAGATTATATATCTGATCTGGTCTGGGAACATCCTGGGATCTCTCAGGAGGAGCTGGAAAACGTCTGGACTACCTCGCCTGACCTGCTGACATCACGACCCAACCTCGGATAACTGAAGAAAATGAACAGATGTTGAGTCTCGTTCTCGAGCCTTTACAGATGTCAGTATCAAACTGAGAGAACCTACACATTACCACAACACAGCAGATCGGTTCAGCTGTTCATGTTCTCCTCAGGATGAACTGTCACTTTGAGACCCAATGATTCATCGATTAAGAGACTTAATTGATCGCACATGGAGATATTCAAGATTAATTAAGAACATAATCATCAGAGTAAGTGAAAATGAAAATAATTATTTTCTGCTCTGGTTTTTCTGGAAACGTTGAGACCTAAACTGAAATGTCAAACACAGTGTTGACGTTAGAAAACGATGCTCTGCCAAACAACAGGAGTTTGTAAAGTGGTTGAGCTCAGAGGTTCGGGCGGTGCAGCGTTGGCACAAGCTGCAAACACCCACTCACTCACATTCACCCACATGCACCGTCTCTCCGTCTCTCATGCAGACATACAGACATGTCTAACCTAACAGCCTGGCTGTCTCCTCCAGTTTCATTTTCCACTGGAGCGTTCCAGCTCTTACCTGAGCCGGCATCAATCTATTCAGGCGGAGAGGAGGTGAGGCGGGGGCGGCCGGGCCGGGTCGGGCCACGCGTCTTCCTCCAGCACAAAAAAACGCCAGACAGGCCGACACAGCTGAGAACGAGCGGTTGGCTCGTTCTGCTGACACAGAGCTCTGAGCGCCAAGACCAGCGTCCATATGGACTCCCAGCGTGAAGGACAGACAGCGTGAAGACACCAGGACCAGCTTCCTCTCTGCTGCTTAGTCTGCAGCACATTCACTCCATTAATTATATGTTGCAGTGATCGCACATTTTATATATTCCCTTTGAATCATGGAGCCTGACATTAAAATGAGTTTCAGGAGATCGAATAGAGCTGGACCACATGAAAGTACAGGTGTAAAAGCACCCCACACATTGAGGACGGGTTGTGATCCAATCAAGATGGACATCGCCTCTGTGATGTCACCCACAGGTTTCTGAAGCTCAGAGTGAGCTGCTCCATCATCGCCATCTTGGCAGTGTCTGACTCCGCCCCCTATCTCCCAGCTCATCCAAAAATGGACAAAGAGGAGGGGCATGTGTGGAGCTGAGACTTCAGTGCATACGTTCACCCACCTGTCACTCAAAGAGGCCACGCCCTCAATTCTCCATAACTTTAGTCCTTAATAAAATGTAAACAGGTGAGTTATATAAACAGGTGAGTTATATAAACAGGTGTCATGAAGGAGGAAATTAGCTCCAGAGACCAAAACAGTTCTTGTACCAGGCTGTAAACATGTTTATTTCTGCTGTAAAGTTGGACATTTTAACATGGGAGTCTATGGGGACTGACTCACTGTTGGAGCCAGACTCTAGTGGCCGTTAGAGGAACTGCAGGTTTTGGTTGTTCCGCTTGGTGTAAATGTGACGATTAAAATCAATCTGGATACGAGATGCATTTTAATGCCTGATGTAAATGAAGTAATAGAACAGGTCTACTGGGCACAACTTTTGTTTTGACTCTAATTTACCTCATTATCTTCACCTCCCCTTCATGTCTCTGGCGCCCCCTGGGGAGGCTTTAGTCTTTCTCTTCTTGCCAGTTAAAACCTGATCCTGACACTTTAATACAGTCATCTGAAACTAAAAGTTAAATACAAACCATGTACAGACTACAGAGAGATCACTGCTGGACAGGACTTTCACACAGATACAGCGTCTTAAGTTTTAAGCAATTTGCACTGACAAGCAGGGACCCTTCAGCGGAGGTCGACCTCTGCTCCGTGGGCAGCATGGCGGAAGGAGCTCCTCTTAGTCCGGTGTCCTGTTCCCTTCATGTATCATATTAGGTTATAAAATATTCACATCTGTACTTTCTTGAGTGCGCTGCCTCTACTGTACGAACTGACTGTAAGGCAAGATGAGGCTGCAGCAGCGAGATCCGCCACTGAAAACACTGAACTGAACTGAACTTAACTGAACCCCATGTGTTTTTAGCATCTTTTAGTGCAAAGTTTTGGTTTCGTGTCACATTTATTTTCGTAAAGGACCAGTTTGTGGGATTTAGTGGCGTCTAGCGGTGAAGTCGCTGATCGCCATCCAACTGAAAACCAGTGTTTGTTTTATCTGATCTAGTTACGGTAGAAACATCCCAATGCAACACGTTGGGCTCATTCTAAGTTACTGAAAACAATGATTATCATTATCATTTTACATTAATGAAAACATAATTATGAATATCATACTTGGCATTTCTACCAATAGATCAACTTCAAAACAGACTCAAACCTGCCTACTCTTTAAACTCCAACATCAGCATTAAATCATATCTATTTTTATGCAATTATATTTATTCTAATTTATTTTGTATTCTAAGCCTTGTACTTGATTATTTTGTATTTTACACTGTGTTTGTACTGTGTTTTATATCCTATAAATAAAATGTATTATTATCATTGTTAAATCCTACACACTGGTACTTTAACTATATAACTAGTTTAATTTAAACATAATGTCATTTTCTATTTTATGTTTTTTATACTTTTAGTCCAGAGCATTTCAGAGGGAAGTATTGTATATTTTACTCCACTACATTTATATATACTTTACATAAAAAACATTATGATGATTTTATTTTAAATAATGCAGTGCTATGGGACTAATCTGACCCTCTGTGTTACTGTCACTCCACTGCAGTTTAACATAGAAACACTGTCCAGGGAAACAGAAAGAGGGAGTTTTATACTGAAAAGACTTTGGAGAAAATGTTTCATTAACTAAACTGTTTATATTAATGATGAAGCATAAACTTCAAAACCTCCTTCAGTCATTGTTTAAAGACTGACTTGAAAAATAGTGAACCTTTCCCCTAAATGCTAGAGCAGTTCCTTAGTTCAAGCACATCACTCTTCAAAATAAAAGTCTAACACGGGCACACTGGTGGACGAGACTTGAAGTTTGTAATCTAAGCAGGGACATGACGACTTCCTGCTGTCTGTCTGTCAGCTCTTTATCACCTGTCCCAGCATGTGACCTCCACGTGTCGGCTCCGCAGTAACGTGCCTCGCTAACTTTTTCCATAAGCCTGATCTTTACGAGCCTGTGTCTCTCTCCACACACCTGTCCATGGTCAGCCATGTAAGGAGGAGGAGGACCGGTCACAGCCTCCTCCTCCTCTGAGAGGTCCAACCGCTCTCTAAGATCTTATTTACATTCACACCATGTTTTCTCATTGTCATGTTTAAATGATATAGAGATTTAAATGAAGAAAAAGACGCAGTGATCCTCCTGTGTTTCCATTGGCTTGAACTAGGGATGAACAATTAATCAAAATATTGTCAAAAATCACAATATGACCAAATACAATATCCAAATCGCAAGAGCTGCAATCTTTATTTGATAAAGGTGAAATGTGTCACAACAGACCATAAATGAAGCATTGTGGTGCTACAGAGATGCCTCGGCATATAGATCATATTCTCCACACCTAAAAAGGAACATACAAGACAACAAATCACATCATCATCATCATCATCATCATCATCATCAATCTGCCATAAAAATAATTTTAAATGTTTTTTTTTTTTTCTTTTTTTAATTTTTTTTTTTATATCTTTAAATATTAATGTTCAATTTGTACACAAGTCAAATCTCCTTTATTGTGCCAATAAAGTGCCACAGGGATGACATATTTCTGTAGGCCAACCCGGAAGTTAGCATCACCCTGGTTTCCTCCACAAAAAGCAAACTGTATTGAAACAACAGTTTATGATCCTGACAGGTTTTGTTCAGCAGGATCATCTTCACTAATGAACACCATTTTATGATGTTTGAAACCAGAAGTAAAAAGCTAATATTAGGCTATAAACGACACCAGGGTCACATGACAGCGTCACTGTAGTTTGATTCAGCTCTGACCTCTTCTACAAAAGCCTGTCCTCTGACTGAGTTAGTGACAGTTTGTATAAACACAACGAGGCTCTAAAACATTGATCGGTTTTCATGTTCAACGTGACGACATTTAACGTTACACGTAGTCTCATTTAGACACTCGTTAGCAACCGAGACGTAAAAGCTTCAAAAAATCAGGACTGGAGTATTTACTGACAGATTTTATGTTGTAGAATAAAACATTAAAATGTCTTGAGCTTATGTTAAGCAAAACCTTATTTCAGTCATCTAACTAAAAAACTCAGACACGTAAAGATCAGGGAACAGGGAGTGCTAGGATGCTAACTCATACAAATGTCAGACCCGATTGATCATTTTATTGAACTACTTCATTTGCTAATTATAAATATTTAATAATAATCTCTTAATGACTCTGACTAGCCTTTTTTTAACAGATGTAAAAGCTTAAAGAAATCAGCTTGTGTGAAACATAGACCTTATTTTAGCCATATAACCAAAAACACATTCCAGACTTCAAGAACCGGTAGTGCTAACTAACTAGCTAATGCTAACTAACTTCCGGGTTTTACGACTCACTCCTGTGGCGCTCTATAGGATTCTGGCCCCCACCTGAGTGATCCACCTCTTTTAAATATGGACGACAAAAAAACAAGATGGCGACATACCGCTGGAGGAGAGGCCGGGCCTGTGTTGCAGCGTGTCGGTTGTGGTTGTAGCTAGTGTCTATCTCCGGCTCCGTGTACAGTCTGCGGTCAGTAAATACTTCCCGCGCTTCCTTCCAGCCTCCAAACAACCCGGGCTCTTAAATCCGGCAGGATCGGAGAAACTACCTGCCCCGGTACCGCTGATAACTCAGACAACGTCGGAGATTTTTTACTTTTTTTTGTCAAAGATCCACTTTTAATCTGATGGGGAAGAGGATTCACTCTGTTAGAAATGTAGTGAATTAACAAACAAACGTTGCCAGAGATCTTCTAAGGATTTATCTGAGAAGATGAGTCACACGTGGCTGAAAAGAACTGAACTGAACTGAAACGTGACCAAAGATCCAATATTGTTTTGTTTGGGAAGAGGTTTCACTCTGAGGCAAATTTAAGAAACGGAACTGAACAACCTTAATTTTTTGGTGGTTGTTGATGAACCCCTGACTCCTTATGTTGATTAATATTATTTGGACTTTTCTTTTGTTGAATTTTGGTTTTAAAAGACACTGATTTATTTTGAAAGAGTTTGCTGTGTGATTTTGATGATTGCTTGGTTGTTTTGTCGCAAACTGTTTGGTGGCTCAGATTTAAGTGCGTTCATGGCACTGGTTCATGTATCTCGGTAAAACACAACCCAAAAGAAAAAAGAATAGGTAATCCATTACAGTGAGGTCTGCAGTGGGAGCCTTTTTGAGTGCACAGGGTTGTTGTATCCCTCCAATATCCCTCCATTCATGTCACTGGTTTGGACCCAGTTTCCTCCTCTCTAAAGGTTACCTAAGCAGAGTCACCTCAGCCGTCTATCTTTGAGTTAACAGCCCCCCCCTCCCTCTTCTCACATTAGATTAGTGCAGCTGAGAGGGGATTTGGGACGCGCTACATTTCGTTAAGGCGACCCATTGACAGCCCATCACGCTCATCACCAGCGGTAATGTAAAAATATGTCATTTGTGTTGCTATTTTAAGGCCACACCACACAAATATTTATCCAGAGCATAAGTGCGTAGTATGAAAACGGGAGCAAGGCTGACTTTTAAAAAGCAACATGACGACACTGTAATGTAGAAACAGAAATACAGTACGAAGAGGACCTGGTTCCTCAACAGCATCTTTAGAGTAAAAGTGACTTTAAAATCCAACATCTGCTAAACGTCACAGTGTCAATTAGCAAACGTTCAGCAGCATCAGGCCTCCTCACCTCGGTGTCTCTGTATCTGGCTCTTTGCCCCGGCAGGGACGCAGTGTATCGGCCTCCCGCCGTCTGCTGGCACGTGGACAACGAGACTAAATGATTGATACCAAACAAAGCTCTCTAAAGCAGGCCTGTAAATGATGGATGATACAGAGCTGCAGTCAACACACAGATAGAGCAGCAGCCGCTCAAACTCTTGAGTTACAAGGTGCAAAGTGCAAAATCCGACAGCTGATTTAGTCACCGGAGACTGTGTGTGTGTGTGTGTGTGTGTGTGTGTGTGTGTGTGTGTGTGTGTGTGTGTGGTACTCTTCAGTTGAAGTAAGCAGGATAACAAACCAAGAGCCACTTACCGAGCCGGGCAGGGAGACAACAACCTCACAGAGTTCAGACAGACACAGATACAAGCTCTGCCGTCGATGTACAGTTTATATGAGCATTTAAATCCTCCATGTCGAGAAGGAGAGCAGCACTTTTAGGAAATAAAACCTAGAGAGTGACTGTTTTTATCAAACAGCTGTTGGTATGCCTCTGAAAACTGTGAGAGCTGTAACAACACAAAGTCACTGAAGATTTAAATCCCAGTAAAAATGACATGAATTTGCCATTTTCCTCCACAGTTGTGTTGTGTGTCCATGTGCGTCCAGTAGGGGGCAGAGCAGGGCCAAATTAAACCTGACTGACACCAGAAGATCCACACACACAAAGCTACACATGGAGGATTATTATCTTATTAAAGGAGGACTGTGATTGTGACCATCACTTAACTGTTGTATTAAAGTAAATGACTACATTTAAAATGACAGTGACTAACAGCTGAAACCTGATCAGTCATTCAGAGACGTTTCTCTTGCTGTTTCATTCATACTTGCACAGATTTTTAGTATGAAATATATAAAATATATGAAATATATTCTTCCATTTAACAAAAGTGAAAGAAGACTGGATGAGCCTGATGTGAGAAAGGATAGAAACTGAGCAGAGTGATCACAATGTAAACTGAATATGATGTTATGCTACAGTAGACCAGTCAGCCAATCAGAAGAGAGGAGGCTGTAATTAACCCCGGAGCCTCTAGGGGACACAAGCCGTCAGATCTTTCTGGTCTTAACATGTTAAAGGTAACCATCATGTGCTGGTATATGTTGGATGTCCTGCAGTCAGCAGGTTGCT
The DNA here is from genome assembly GCF_002814215.2 of Seriola lalandi dorsalis. Taxonomy (NCBI): domain Eukaryota; kingdom Metazoa; phylum Chordata; class Actinopteri; order Carangiformes; family Carangidae; genus Seriola; species Seriola lalandi. Next base: position 36,832 of record NW_019524941.1, read on the forward strand.
GATGCGTCCCCTGACATTAACATGGGGGCAGGTTTTTGTGAGGTGCAGTTAAACTGCTCCTGGATGATGTTAACTCACTTAATAAAAGTTATTTCTGTCAAAACTGGCTGGAATAAAAGGTGAAGTCAGAGTGCGAGTAATTCAAGAACACACTGCTGCTGTTGATGCCTGAAGCTGTGTCTCTCTTGTAAAGACCACGTTATGAAAACTTTATTTAAGGTGCGCTCAGATGCATGAGTGTGCGCCTCTTCCTCTGGGCGGCCGGCCTTTGCATCATTTACATAACCCTGCCCCTTACCCTTTGTTTTTTTCTCCTCCTCTGTCTCTGGTTTGTTTTCTTTGCTTTCGTCACACAGGCTCACTGCCCTGCAGCGAGGCCTTCCACAGGACGGGACGACGTGTCTTTAATACACACTGACAGCGGATACTGGCTTTCTGCTTGTGTAAGTGCACATACTGTAAGGATTTGACTGCCTTTTAAGGCTGGAGACAGAACTCTAAAAATAGGAGCTGTGAATAATACGTCAAAACAATAGTCTTCAGGACAAAAGGACGGTTCGGAGGATTGTCTTTGGAGGACAGAAGAGCTGAATGGGCTGGTGTCAGCTTAATGTCAGTCAGCGAGGAGGAACCAGGGGACAGAGACGGTCTTTGGTCGAGGAAGGTCGTCCTGCAGAGACCAACTCGTCTCCAAAGTGATGCTTCACTTTTATGAACATAAGAACAGGAGAAACGATCCTGTCCGGATAAAGAGTCACTGATGAAGCGACTCTGAGGCCCAGAACAAAATACAAATATCTGGTATTCCTGATTTAGATTGTGGTTATTTTACAACCGGAAATTTCCCAGATGGATCTGTTCAACCAACCTGTCAATCGATCAATTCAACCTCTACTTCAATATTCAGCCCTTATCAATTATATTAAAGCGAGTCTTAATGAGTATTTGTCCCGTTTCACATATAAATTAACATAGAATTTATGGAGGTCTGACACACGTTTCCTCAATTAATTCAATAGAGAATTAATTGCCAACAATTTTGATGATCAGTTCATTGTTTTAAGTAAATTTCTGAGCTTAAATGACAAAAGAAATCAAGTCACATTGAACTATGCGGAAATTTTTCACTCATTTAAGAACTTAACAGACGAAACGATTGAAGATCCCAGTGAAAAAACAAAGAAAAGACTCATTTATTATCCTTCTCCTTTCGTCTCAGTCTGATGCAAACAGACCGAAACACCACAGACTCAGTTATCATCTGCAGACCGCCTCAGTCTTTCTCTGAACTTGGGTCTCTGCTGGTGGTTTCTGCAGCCGGCAGCCTGTTCGCAGCTTGTGGTGAGTTTTGTCATCAGGTTTTTTGGGTCATCACTAACTCCCAGGCTGTGGATCAGTAATGGCAGGTCGTGAACTCACCAAACCCCTGTGCGGAGGGACGGCAGGATTTTAACTACAGAGCAACGGGATGAAGGTCTGCACGGCTCCGTCTGCTGTGCAGCTAATAGGAAACCCCCCGTACGAGTTACATAACATCAAAACAAGCTTGAAAACAGTCGCCGTGACTGAGGCTCAGAACGTCCCGTCAGAGTAAATCTAACATCCCTGCAACAGTGACGCTCAGCTGGAGCAAAACTCTTCATATAAACACGTGTCGCACCATCAACGTACCAAATGATGCATTTGGTACGTTGTGAATTAAGACTCTGTCATCGAGGTACAGAGGATTTCAGAGGTGAAAGAAATACTGAGATCTTTACTGAACAAAAATATTAACGCAGCACTTTTTTTTGTCTTTACTCCCATTTTTGTTGAGTAGAAATAAAAGATTGAAGATTTTTGTATAAACACAAAAGATACACCTCGATATACCGTGATGAGATCCTGAGGCCGTTCATCTGTCGCCATCGCCTCATGTTGCCGTGTGATGGACGCAATTCCTGGACGCTTCAAACATCCCTGTCCTTGCATCAGACATGTCACCCACTGAACAGGTTTGAGAGGATCTGGATCTGTTTATATGACAGTGTGTTCCACTTCCTGTCAATATCCAGCATGTTCACACAGCCACTGATGCACATCTGTCACTCAGTGTGTGTCTGTGTCTGTTTTCAAAATAAAACTACACATTTTAAGGTGGCCTTTTATTGAGCTCAAGCATCAACCTCCAGGGCTGAAAACTGGAGCATCAGTGCTGAAGAACCAAAGCTGCAGTTCCTCTAATGGCCACTAGAGTCTGGCTCCAACAGTGAGTCAGTCCCCATAGACTCCCATGTTAAAATGTCCAACTTCAAACAAAAACACCTGTTTATATAACTCACCTGTTCACATTTTATTAAGGACTACAGTTATGGAGAGTTGAGGGCGTGGCCTCTTTGAGTGACAGGTGGGTGAGCGTATGCTTGCCACAAACCGACACGCACCAAAGTCATTTTTGGATTAGCTGGGAGTTAGGGGGCGGAGTCAGACACTGCCAAGATGGCGACGGTGGAGCAGCTCACTCTGAGCTTCAGAAACCAGACAACAGATGTTTCATACTGAAACTATTAAACATAAAAGTTCCCATCAGAGTTTATCACATTACTGGATCATTATATTGATACTTTATGTGACTGAACTGTAGGATTTCCCACAATCCTTCACTCTAACAGCAGACTGCGGTTAGCATGAACATCAGTGATGCACTTTCACAGCTCAAGACAAACTCAGAGACTCAGAGACTCTTTCTTCTGCCAGAGTCCTGATGTGGACAAACAGGTCTGCAGCTCCACCTTGTGGCTCCTCGGTGTCACTACAGTTTTTAATTGAAAAAAACAAAAAGAAAAAAGAAAAGACACTATGGAATACACATCCTCATATCCAATACACAATCCATCACGTCGCTGTGGGAGGGATGCTGCGTTCACATGGAGACAAGCCTTGGCAACAGGCAAATACTACTGTGTGTCACCATGGTAACCTGTGAACTGGTGAGAGGGAAAGAGAGGAGGAGATGTCAAAAACTGAGGGAGGAGGATGAACAGTGAAGCACGAGGGATGAGAGACAGTAAATAACAGAGGGAAGGAGATATAATGACACGACGGCAGAGAGTTTGTGTTTGTTGATGGATGATGAGACAATAAAACAATGAGACACCAGCGCTGTCTGTAGAAATAAGGCCAAGGAAACCTCCAGGCCACGTTTGGTGCTACTACCGTTTCACTTAAATCACTGCTTTTCTTTCTCTCTCTCTTTTCTTTCTTTCTTTTTTTGTTGTTGTTGTTTGAACTGAGTCATGTCGCTGATGTGTGACCTGTTTAATGAGAGATAAAGTAGGACAGCCTTTTCCTGCTGGGCACTTCTCAAACAAACTCGGCTCCCTCCCACAACGCTGGTAAATAACAAACAAACAAACAAACAAACAAACAAACAAACGGAGCAGGAGAGGAAGAGCTGACCTCTGCAGACACACAACACAACGCCTGTCAGTCCAGTGTCAGTACAGTCTGGTCTAGTTTCGATCGTTCACTGAATGAAATATCAGGAAACGTTGGAGGTGAAGGAGAATCCATGGAGGATTCAGTCGGCTTGTTCTTCGTGACTCCTGACGCAATATAAAGAGAATAAATCTATTTTTATGGATTTGGGCTTCAGTTGATCGGACAAGGATTTCCAGAATCGAAATCATTTCTCCTTTCCTTTCCTAAAGGAAGCTCCAGTGTTTCCTCTGCTGAAGGAGACAAGGTAGGAAGCATTGAAGCTCCTCTCCTCAGCTCTGATCACGATGCTGCTTCAGCTCATTTCACTCAGTCTGAACCTTCAGAAGAAAAACAGACTTTTCAACTGCCAAAAAAAAAAGTTTACCTTTCCTTTGAAAACTACAAAAATGAAAAAATATTCACCTTTAAGCTGCTACCAGTGAATTATGACTCTTTGCCTAAAAATTGTTGCTAATTGACGAGCTGATAAATCAACTAATCCTGATATTCTCTGCAAAAAGTGACATAATCTGAAGAAGCAATAATGATGAAATCACAGGAGAACTTTGAGCCGAAGCTGCAGCAGCAGAAATGTTTGTTAATAGCAGAACATGGCGGCTGCTGGTTGTTCTCATTAAAACAGGAAGTGATGTCAGACCACATGGTCTGACGAGCCGCTCGTCCTGTAACGTACAGACCAGCAGCTCCGACGAATCATTCACCCAAGACAAGATGAAACACGTTTGTGCTGTGAAAAACAGGTGACGACACCTGAAACTGTCCTGATCCAGACACTGAACACTGATTGGCTGTGAGTTTGTGATTTAGAGGTTTGTCGTGAGGCGACAGTCAAGTCCTCTGAAGGTTCACAGACGCTGTTCAATGTGAAAAAAGCCTCTGAAATTATATAATGACCTCTGAATACAGGCTGCCGGCACAGTAAGAAGCATAGTAGGGCAAACCTGTGTGTGTGTTTTAATGTGTGTGTGTGTGTGTTAATGTGTGTGTGTGTGTGTGTGTGTGTGTGTGTGTTCTGGTTGGGAATTCAATGTGCAGGATGATGTTCCCTCATGCTGAAAAAATCTGTCCTTCCTTTTCTTGTGTCTCTCCTGGGGTGTGTGTACATATCTGAGACAGGTGTGTGTGTGTGTGTGTGTGTGTGTGTGTTGCAGCTCTCTGTGGGCTCTGAAGGCATCTGGTTCAGTCTACACAGACGCTGCGGTGTCATGTTCATAGTTGCAGATCTGCATGTTCACATTTTCAGGAAACAGTAAAACTCGAATAATCGACTCGTTCAAGTTTAATGTTACATGAACTCACAGAGACGTGTCATCACTCAACAAGCTCCAATAAACCGACCAGTAGACGTCCATGTGTAGTGTGATTATAGATCAGCTCTAGCTTCTATATTAATACTGTGAAAGTATCAAAGCCTCAGTCCACAGAGAAATGCACACAGCCTGTATTCAGAAACTGAGCCTTAAAACCAGCCGTCAGGACTTCTGGAACTTTGTGATGTCACAACAAAGCAGTCACCAAGCCCCGCCCACCTGGACCCACCATCTAAACCTTGCAGGATTTGGTTTCTCTGGGTGTTTTTACCTGAAACCTGCTATATTTTTATTGGATCACTCACAAAACAGTGAGCCAATCAGAAGAGAGGCTCAGAGCCTCCTCTCTTCTGATTGGCTCACTCCTCTGTTTTTCTGAATTAATAAGATAATTATCTAAAAATGATCTCGTTAATTTAGAAACACTGACATTCCTGCAGAGCTCTATTGAAAACACATTTCTTAAAGAGAAGAACAGATCATCTTAAAAAAGTACAAATTCATTTGCTCTTTTCAAATATTTAATAATAATTTATTAAGATGCTGCATTTCCTCCACCTTCAATAGCACCTCCAACAGGCTGCTCTGTGTCATGTATCTGTACATACATGTGTCTATAGACTGAACATGTCAGTGCATATATATCTTCACATTCGCTGCCTGAACATAAACTTCTATCTACATGTGACGTGTCTGTGTGTGAGAAAGAGGGAGCAGAAGACTCTTAATACCTCACTTTTCCTAATGCTTTTCACTCTTAATACCCTCGTCTGAGAGAGGGAGAGCGAGGGAGGACGTGCGACATACACTCTCAGTGAGAGAGAAGGAGAGAGAGAGAGAGAGAGGATCTGTCTGGGGATTTGGACAGCTGTCAATTAAAATCCCTCGACACAATCCTCCTCCTCCTCCTCCTCCTCCTCCCTCCATCACACCGACCCACATCCCTCTGCTCAACGGCACTCCTGACACCACATATCACTGATGATGACTCCGCTCTTACCCTTTACCTCACCCTCCTCCTGCCCACCCCCCCCAACCCCCCATGACATGCATGTGTGTGTTTTAATATGTGTGTGTTGCAATATGTGTGTGTTGCAGGCCGAGGCTGTTGTTATTATTTCTCTGAGGCTGTAATCCCCCCCCCCCCCCCCCCCCCCCCTT
>NW_019524941.1:43497-44215 GCF_002814215.2 Seriola lalandi dorsalis
ACACACATATATATTCACACATACGTATACACGTCTATACTTGTGAGGACCCTCATTGGCATAATACACTACTCCCTTGTGGCGAACCTTGAACCCAAACCTGAATCTCCGACCTTGACGTGTTGTTTTTCTCTCCTGCTGCGGTGGATGAAAATGTTTCAGACGTGTTGGTTTGACTTTGTCGTCAGTCTGGAGGTTGTCGTTTGTGCTGCTGCTCGGTTCTGTTGAGTTACAGTGAATAAAAAAATACTGCTTTGTGAGACAAGATGGTAAAAATCCGTCCACTGAGATAACAAGATGACACGAGATGACTCGAAACAGAATAAAATGTCAGGTTAGGATCACAAGATACGAGACATGACATAAAATATAATTTGTCTGCTGCATATCAGAGAGCGTAAGTGAGATATGAGACAAGACAAGATGGCAGACGACATGACGCCACGTGATGCGATGATATGACATGAGATGAGACGACACGACACTGGACGATGTGACACAACAACATGAGACGACATGAAACAAGATAAAATGAGCCTGTGTTGTATCAGAGAGCTGAAGCGAAATACAAGATGACACACGACACGACACGACACGACACGACACGACACGACACGACACGACACAAATTTAAAGCACAAATGAGACATGAAACGACATAAACGACATGAGACGATATGACGCAGTAATGATCGTATCGGAGAGCTCAAGTCAGAGA
>NW_019524941.1:44912-87582 GCF_002814215.2 Seriola lalandi dorsalis
GTGTGTGTGTGTGTGTGTGTGTGTGTGTGGGTGGACCTGGACCTGAAGTGGTTTCAGATCTCAGCTGCTGAGTGTTGAAGTCTAACGAGCTGCAGCATCAGATTGTGACTGTTGTTGCTGGTTGGGACCGAGGCTGAACTCGGCCTCCTCCTCCTCCTACACATCAGCATCTGTTCGAACGCTCGCTGACAAATCTCACCAATCACCAATCATACTTTCAAAAAAATGTCCTCTCCCTAGCAACACTGTCTCGACCTCATCAAAATACACAGATCGTGTTTTAAATCCCTCCTCGGCTATATTTCACAGCACTGATTTACAAATCCATTTAGCAGCATCTGCAGCCTTTTCTGCTCATAATCTGTAAGCATGTTTTAAGCTGCGGGAGGAAACTGTTACTTTAAATGACTGGCACGCATGACGTGGTGTCCTTGATTTTCCTGCTTGCACATGTCCTCTCTGTGTGTTATTATGCAGGCATCTGCTGTCAAGACTTCTTAAACTCATCGCAGCGTTCCTCCCGCTCTCCCCTCCACGCCACTCTCTCTCCGTGCAGCCGCCCTGAGCCTAAACACACACACATACACATGCGCACACGCACACACACACACACACACACACACACACACACACACACACATTTAACACACAGACGAATGCATGCAGAGTCAAAAATGGTGAAGACACACAGTGTGAAACACGCACACACACATAGACACACACAGATATGATGAAGATGATGATGATGATGAGGAGGAGGAGGATGATGGGAGGTTGGTGAAGCTCCCTCAGGGGCTGCACAGTCTGACTCAGGCCTACTGTTAGCCTCGCAGCTCCGCTCGTCTCCTCACATGCACCAAATCTGACGTTTGGCTGCTACTGTACCGACAGCGCCGCTCCGAGCTCGAGCGCCGAGGCCGACAGGTGAAGCCAACAGGTCGGATTCATTAAAGCAGCCACTTCGGTGTCTGGGACATATCTTTGTTTTCAGTTTTTTAGATGTTCGTATCGTTCCTACGCTCATGGAGCCTCCTCCAGCAGATGGTTAGCAGTTAGCTTAGCTCTTCAGTGTAACTCGTTAATGACTTTTCACTATTTGATGACTTTTCTAGACAATTTCAAATTAATTGACAGATTTAAAATCAGGCCTTAAAGCTCCATATTTTCTTCTTCTTCTGTGTTTTATTCTTGTTAATCCATAAGAAGATATATTTGGTGATGGTTTTTGGTTTTAAGAACCAAAAACCATCTCAGTGAAGTGTAGCTCACTGTTTTCTGAGTGATCCAATAAAAATAAAGCAGATTTCAGGTAAAAATACTCAGAGAAACCAAATCCTGCAAGGTTTGGATGGTGGGTCCAGGTGGGCGGGGCTTGGTGACTGCTTTGATGTGACATCACAAAGTTCCAGAAGTCCTGACGGCTGGTTTTAAGGCTCAGTTTCTGAATACAGGCTGTGTGCATTTCTCTGTGGACTGAGGCTTTGATACTTTCACAGTATTAATATAGAAGCTAGAGCTGATCTATAATCTATAATCACACTACACATGGACACAGACCTTTACTCTGGAGCAGCTTTAACATTCAGCACATTATGGTGTTATAATATTTTGATCAGTATGAATAACAACACAACAGCAGGTAAGAGACACAGAACATATGAAACAGGAGGACTGCTCTCTCTCTCTGCTGTTTCCTGTGTGTTCTGACCTTCAGTGTGAGGTGAGCTGCAGCGCTGATGAACGGCTGCTTGGAAAACACTTTAGAAAAGCCTGTTGTTATCAGCAGCAGCAGCTCTGAACTGTGCCTCTGTAATTAGAGAGCTAATTTGCGAGCTGTGGTCGTTATGGATGCTGGTTGTTACGGTTACCTGTTGTTATGGTTACCGTTTCCCTCTGTAACTGGCAACAAGACCTCGAGTACCACAGAGTGGGACTCGGCTCGGTCTCTCTGTCTCCCACACCCACACACACACACACACACACACACACACACACACACACACACACACACACACGGAGACTATGTGAACCAAACATCAGGTAATAAAACTTGATCCCAAAACAACAAATTAACTGAAACTGGAGCAGAACCAAACACCAGTTTACCTCCATCCTAGTTTTAGTGTCAGTGGTGAACAGCTGGGGAGAGGAGGGATGGTTGGAACATTTCTGTCTGTATCTTTATCTATCTGTATCTATTCAAAATTTAACACAAACTAGTTCCATGTGTCTGTTGTTAAATGATGAAGGTGTTACCTCTGCAACACAAACTCAAAATCTCTGGTTCAGTCTCAAACACAAGGAGTGACAGGATTAGGAGAAAAAACTTAATTAATAGTAATAATAATCAATTTAATATTATTATTTAACTACAAAGCTTTTTATTCAATATTCTTTACATAGTTGGTGTGTGTCTTTGTGTTTGTGTGTGAGTGTGAGCCAAGTATGTTGGTTACTCTCAGTCACAGCAGTGATCATAATAAAACAGTGATTGTGTGTATTGTTGTTACAACTAACGCAGACTCGTGTGGCCGAGAGCTAGCTTAACTTACAGCTAACAGCCATTAGCACTGACAGCTAGCATTAAAATAAAATCCACACAGACTCACAGTAAACATGATTTAAATTTGAAGAGTTGAACTGCAGAGCAGACGGAGCTGGTACGAAAATAAATTAAGTAAAGAAATGAACTTTCTTACCTTAGAAATAGTGTTTTCCTTCCAAAACAGTGTGTGTGTGTCACAGGGAGCTGCTTCCTCACATGTGGAATAAAGACTAAATTGAGTTTGTGTGAATCAGGTGATTTTGGAGAAACTGAAAGTGTAACAACCGTCCCAGTCTCCCTTAATTAGCTTTGATCAGAAATCACAGTTAAACTGACTTTAGTTGCACAGACGTTTAATGTAGTCTATAAAACCAGCTTGTCTTTAATTACACATGAGATCAAATACCCTTCAACTTGAAGATAATACACTCATTGTAAGACGGTGCAATTAGGCTCAGATTAGTTGTAACTGTATGAACAGGACGTCTTCAACAGCTGCCATGTTTCCTTCACAGGCCTCTTGTCCAAGAACAAATATCTGTGTAAAACACATGATGTGAAAAAACACACACACACACACACACACACGCACACACACACGCACACACACATAAAATGAGAAATAATCTCCACATCTCTGAGCTCTTTGCTCTTTTCCCATGTCCTCGTCTCCTCCTCCCTGAACAGCAGGAAGCCTCACGTTCGTAAAGCCGCCATCGTCCGCTCGGCAAATATTAAATAAAGTTTATTGTAAAAACATCCTAATGGCTGTATCCAGTGCGTGAAATCGCAAACGTTGCCAGTGGCCAGTCACACAGTGGGATGGATGTTGGCGAGTTATTATTCATGGCTGCAGTAGTCTGAGGACAGTGCACTAATCCAGGGGCGGGGAGATGCACATAGTTCTTATCATGATGAGGCTGGAGCATTAGATAAGGAAAAGGATAAATATAGTGCTCGTGCTTTGTTTTCCTAATCCACCCACGGGGCGAAGAAACTAACCTTTTAAATAGGTCACCTTCTCTGCTTTTAGAAACCGACACACTCAGGCTCCGAGGGTCCGCTGGCTGTGTGTGTGTGTGTGTGTGTGTGTGTGTGTGTGTGTGTGTTTGGACACATTTTTACATCTTACCTATCTGGGACCTTCTCCAGTACAAACACTGACCTTGTTGGGACCAGGCCTCATGGAGAGTCCGGTTCTGAGGAGTCAAGATGTCGTTTCTGAGTCCTGGTTCAGGTTTGGGTCAGACTGTCAAAAATGAATGGAAGTCAATACAACGTCGCAAACTTTTTACTGATAAGTTCTGCCCCCCACGGCAACAGGCGTACCAGACCTCTGTCACCATGGTTACAATAATAAACAAGCGGACTGTACCAACAGTGGCATACCGGACCTTCGTCGCCACAGTTACTACATTAACGGTCATGGTTTGGTTAGGTTTAGGAAAAGATGGTGATTTGGGTTAAAATAAGTACTTTCTCAACATTAGATGATCTTTGTTGTCATGGTTACTATAATAACAATGAACTGTCATGGATAATAGGAACAACATGAACAGCTGGTTTCACATGGGAATCGAACACCGCTCTCCTGTGTCACATCCATCCACCACCTCCTGACGTGGACTCTGTCTCTCTTTACACTACATCACAGACACTTTTCCCTTTGCTCCTGTCATCATTACTATGACCACTAGATGTTGCCTAGCAACAAAATGTACAGTAACTATGGGTCATAATAACCTGCTGCACAGTGTCCACAAACACAACAGAGTAAAAACTAGTTAGCTGGTTAGTCTTTTACATTGTTTTTACTAAGCTACAGTGACAAAGGAGAGGGCCATCGGTTTGTAGCTAAGCTAACAAGGAAGGTAGCATTACGTAGCATAGCATTTTGAATTATGCATCAATCCATATAAATCCACTGTGCTAACGAACTTGTGTTTTCAGGTCTTCTTTGCTATAAAACCCTTCACATGTTGAACACATACAGATACAGAACAAATGAGACAGGAAACTGTGGCTACAGCTGCTGATGCTAAGCTAACAAGAAATTGTAATGTGTTTTTTTCTTTTTGTTTAATTGTTATAAGACATTGATGTTTCAGGGAGTTAATGTGGAGTCAGGGTGTAGTGAGTGTAGTCCGTTTTTATAACAGAGAAACACAAGTTTCTGTTTGTAGCTGTAAAGAAAGACTGTCCATCTTCCTCCAGGACGAGTAAACATCCGGTTAAACAGCAGAGAGCAGAGTGTGGCCCCGGGGCCCGACCCTCCATCCACAGAGAAGAGAAGAGGACTCGGACACAAAGACAACAAAAAGAGCTGAGTGAAAGAGAAGAGTCCATGGACGTCATGTGGAAAGCTGGCCTTTGTGCTCGGACTGTAAGGAGATGGATGTGTGTGCATTAAGCAGCGAGCGGCCGAGTGCAGCACAACACACAGAGGGTTCAGTTCAGTGTTACATAAGACTCGAGGAGAGAAAATCATTTCAGGAGGGGAAAAAAAAAATCTTGACCTTGGAAGCTGCAGTTTCTTCATGAGCTCTGGAGCTTTTGATCATCTGACATGATCTTCCTCAGCAGATGTTAGCATTTCTAAACTCTTCATGTTGACTTAAAACAAAAATAAAAATCTGGAAATATCGCAAAAAAACTTTTCACTTGGCTGAGGTGGAACAGTCGCTGCATTCTACGGGTTAGCATGCTAATAGCACAGACTGCTCTGTCAGTCTGTGCTATTGCTATGTAGCTAACGTTAGCATTAACAGCTGGTTGCATACCAGTCTTGCCGAGAGATTCAGCAACAATGCGTTTACAAGACAAGAGGTTATAATACGCCCTCTGAGCAGACTGGACAGTGATGAGACAGACTGCAGCTAGCTGGTTAGCATGCCAACTTCAGGAGAAGAAAAAGAGTGGTAGATGAAAAAGAAATAGAAGCAAAACAAGAGGATTTCTTTCCACCGAGTGAAGGAATGAAGTCTGATGCTGAACTTGTGACTGATAAGTAAAAAGCCATGAATGATAACGCTATCTACGTAGCATCAGCCAAGCTAACAAATAGCTCATTTAAGATGTCTCTTTACAGTGGGCATGAAAAACAACCATTACTTATCGGCTTCACACACGCCCCTCCTCTTTGACCACTTTTGGATAACCTAGGAGTTGAGGGCGGAGTCAAGCACTGCCAAGATGGCGACAGTGGCACAGCTCACTCTGAGCTTCAAGAAACTGTGGGTGATGTCAAAGAGGCTACATCCATCTTTATTTACAGTGTATGCATGGGACATGGAAGAAAGGAAATAAAAACATAGTTCAAACATAATTGATTTGAATTGAAGTATTTTGGTATTTTTACTGGAGAAAATAAGAGCATGTGTCTTTATGTTATATTTCATTGATATATATAATATACAGTAGGTTGGTATCAGCTCAGATGGAGGATTTATCATGAATGCTGTTTCCTTTTTTTTTTTTGTCTTTTCTAATTATAAAATGTTGAAAATAGAAAATGTGAACCGTTCAGCTGATAGTGTGACAGCATGTGGCCACTTCCATAAACCCAGAGAACAAACTGAGCGCGTCTCCGCCCCCAGAGAGAGAGAGAGAGAGAGAGAGAGAGAGAGAGAGAGAGAGAGAGAGAGAGGTCTCCTCCTTCTCCTCTGCTTTTAATATTTACTTCATCCAGAGCAGCGGCGGCTTTAAGCCTTAACAACAACAGCACATATGCACTGATGTAAAGAGGAGCCCGGCCCTGATCCACCGGTCAGCTCCATCTGCTGCAGGTTATTATTTATTATTTTAACTTTTGATTTCCTGAACAAATATCGGAGAGGATGGTCTTCGCGCCGCAGCTCAACAAGTCTCTTTTATTTTTCACACATTAACTGTGGATGGCTGCGGAATGGAGATAGCCTTGGTGAGTTTTGAGAACGGCGGCGCTAAAGGGAGCGGTGGAGGTGGAGGTGGAGGCAACAATGCCGAGGAGAGCTGCCGGAACGCGCTGGATGTCCCTCAGTCGGGCTTCGTTCAAACTGGACTGGGAGAGGACTACAGCAAGGAGCTGAACACCCGGGGGAGTCCTCAGCAGCCGCGGCAGCAGCATCAGCTCCAGAGCTCCTGGAAAATCAACGACATGAACAACACTTTCAGCTGCAGCGAGAACGCCATGGATGCGCTTTTACGCGCGGACCACAGTCCTCATCTGTTCGACGAGGACATGCTGGACATGGACATGGACACGGAGAGCAACGAGAGGGTGCTCATCAACATAGCCGGGCTGAGGTACGAGACCCAGCTGGGCACCCTCAACCAGTTCCCGGACACTTTACTGGGAGATCCGACCAAGAGGATAAAATACTTCGACCCGCTCCGGAACGAGTACTTCTTCGACCGCAACAGGCCGAGTTTTGACGGGATTTTGTATTTCTATCAGTCGGGGGGGAAGATCCGGAGACCTGTCAATGTGTCCATCGATGTGTTCGCGGATGAGATTAGGTTTTATCAGCTGGGGGAGGAGGCCATGGAGAGGTTTCGCGAGGATGAGGGGTTTATAAAGGAGGAGGAGAAGCCGCTGCCTCAGAACGAGTTCCAGAAACAGGTCTGGCTCATATTCGAGTACCCGGAGAGCTCCAGTCCGGCCCGGGGCATCGCCATCGTGTCCGTGATCGTCATCACCATATCCATCATCACCTTCTGCCTGGAGACGCTGCCGGAGTTCAGGGATGAGAGGGAGCTGCCGGTCACCAGCCGGCTGGACAACAGCACCGCGCCCCGGCCGTCCCTCACCTTCACCGACCCCTTCTTCATCATCGAGACCACATGCGTCATCTGGTTCACGTTCGAGCTCTTCGTGCGCTTCTTCGCGTGCCCGAGTAAGTCCGAGTTCTCCAAGACCATCATGAACATCATCGACATCATGTCCATCATGCCTTACTTCATCACAGTGGGCACGGAGCTGGCGGAGCAGCAGGGCCAGGAGCACCAGAACGGCCAGCAGGCCATGTCTCTGGCCATCCTGAGGGTCATCCGCCTGGTCCGGGTCTTCAGGATCTTCAAGCTCTCCAGACACTCCAAGGGGCTCCAGATCCTGGGGCAGACCCTGAAAGCCAGCATGCGGGAGCTGGGCCTCCTCATCTTCTTCCTCTTCATCGGAGTCATCCTCTTCTCCAGCGCCGTGTACTTTGCAGAGGCGGACGAGCCGGAGTCGCACTTCTCCAGCATCCCTGACGCCTTCTGGTGGGCCGTGGTCACCATGACAACCGTGGGCTACGGCGACATGAGGCCGGTGACGGTCGGGGGAAAGATCGTGGGCTCGCTGTGCGCCATCGCCGGCGTGCTCACCATCGCGCTGCCGGTGCCGGTCATCGTGTCCAACTTCAACTACTTCTACCACCGGGAGACGGACCAGGACCAGTCCTCCCTGAAGGACGAGCCCAACAGCGGCCGCGCGAGCCCCGAGCTCAAACGCAAAGGGAGTAAATCGTCAACCAAGTCGCAGGACGTGGAGAACAACGACGCGGCCGCTTCGGCGGAGAAGGCGAACATCAAGGCGAACAGCAGCATGGACTTCAAGAGATCCCTTTACGCTTTCTGCCTGGACACGCGGGAGACAGACCTGTAGACCTGCAGACCTGCAGCCCTCACTTTATTTAAAACTATTAAGGCCCATAGTTGTGTAGAATAAACCCCCGTTAATGGGCTCTTAAGTCTTTGCACATGGCAGCCAGGAGGATCAACACATCTCAATCCTGAAAAGTTTTAAGAGCGACTGGGGTTCATTTATAAAAAGCACATTTTAATCCCTGAGCACATCCGTTAGTGGAAAAACTGAGGAGTTTATGAACAAACCACGGTGCATGTGATGCAACACAGTGGCCCTTTAATAAAGTAGGAACACCTAAAGAACATTAACTCATGGATGAATTAGTTTGAGGAGGGAAAATAGGACATGTAGCCTGTGCTACAGATAATCAAGGACAAGCAGGACTTGGAATAATTACTTGACATCAGGAGAGGATTAACAGCACCAACTAGTACTGTACTCTTTGTACATAATGTAGGAAACAGTCCATACTCTGTAGTGCAACAAAAGAAAAAGCCAAATTTTTGTTTTTTTTTCGTATCCTCCCAACATTTAGTCGTTATGTTTACACTGAAAAGTTGCAGCAAATCTGTACATATTTCCCATAGGCCTACTGTTTATGAATTGGATTATGGTGTTATTGTAGATTTTGAGGAACAAGAACAAAAAAAGAAAACAAGTATATTTTTTTGAGATGCAGACAGCTGTTCTCCTCCACTCAGGTTCTGTCAAAGAGGTGAAACACTTTTCCTTTTTCACCCTCAGAGAACCTAAAGAGAAGATTTGTAGACGTTGAACAACAGCCTTGTTTATCTTCGTTTGAAACTAAAGAAAGAAGACTTTTTGAATTTTTAAGAAAAAAAAAAAAAAGGACATAATGTGGAAGTATGTGAACCGAAGGAGTGACAGCCAAGAAAAGAGGACAGCGCAGAGACCATCTGGAGAGATCAAGCAACACTGATACCAGGTTAGTGTCCTGAAGCAAACAGCTGATTATTTTTTAACTCAGTTTGGGTTAAAAATGTGTTTTTATTTGATGGGAATTCTTTGAAAAGCATCAGTTATGTCCAGATATGGAGCAGTTTTGTCCCTAAAATCACTCCATAAATTCAGCACCAGTGCTGAAAGGACAGCTCCTCATGTATGGAGTGTAATTAGGGACCGAATTAAACCCTCATGTCCAAGTTCCATACTATAGACATAAATCTGTAACCAGTGGTGGAGAGAAAAAAAGACCAGATATTTGAGTACTTTACTTTGAAGTGCTTGTAGTTTACTTCATTTTATTCCATTTCCTGCTACATAATACTTCTACTCCACATTTCAGAGGGAAATATTGTACTTTTTACTGCATTACAATTAGTGTTACTTTATTTTACAGGTTAAGATTTTACATTTAAGAAAACATGATAAACTTTTAAGATACAATATCTTGTTAAAGATTAAACCACTTGTTTCCCTCCTGTGATGAGAGATGGACCAGTAAATTGTCTTATATGAGTTTATCGCAGATATATCATAATATTTCCCCCTGAAATGTAGTGGAAGTATAAAGTAGCATAAAATGGAAATACTCCAATAAAGTGCAAGTACCCCAAAAATACTTGAGTAAATGTACTTAGTTAATTTCCACCACTGTCTTGTGACTCATAAAATATCTGTGTAGTGACATGGTTTCACTTGAAACCCAGTGTTTCACAAAAAGACAAAAAAAAATATACAAAAGAAAGAAGAAAGAAAAAATAGTGACTCAAAACTTTTTTTTTTTCCTGTCGCATTAATCACCTGATGACCCTTCAGATTTATCTGGTGACCCTTTGGAGGGGCCCGACCCCCAGGTTGGGAGCCAGTGGATGTTAGTGTATGTGATGTAGTTAAAGCAGCTCCAACAGTAAAATGCTGCTGAAGCATCAGTGACTCAGGATTAATCAGAACAAGTACTTTTACTTTAGATATTTGTACATTTTGCTGATAATACTTCTGTACTTTAACTTTTTTTTGATTTATCACTTGTTTTTTATGGTTACCACCAACCCAACGATATTCAGTCCTGTGTCACACATGTCACATAAAACAGTTTCATTTGAGAAGCTTAAACAAAGAAAGTTGTTGCTAGAAAACGACCCAAAGGCAGTTTGACCGAGTCTCTGTTTTGTTTGAACAGTTTGACAAGTTGGAAACTTTTCAAAGCCGGTTACTGCGTCACAGAGGTGATGTGTTTGTGTGAATGGGGGAATTGATGAATGCACATGCAGAGGTTTGTAGAGCAGCTGAGTGCAGGTGGTGGTGATTCATTCCTCTGAGACGATCCTGCAGTTAAGTTTGGTTCAAAGCTGCAGTCGACAGGTGTGTAGCCAATCAGCTGCTACGGTGAGTGTTACCTCTTCCTGTCCTGAGAGACATGGGCAGAGGTGGGACATGGGGCGTCTTAAAGGACCAAACAGGAGTTTTTTTGTGCTGTAGTTAACTACACTTTAGACAAATGTAAAATATTTAATTTAATTTTAAAATAAGTTCACTGTAGTGTTTTAGACTTTTTAAAACATGCTTTGGTTTCCATCCATTTCACAGTTTGGCAACCAAACAATAAAACAAATAACACACATGGAAAATCCTTATAATGGATTATGTTTTTTTACACAAAATAAGATACATATGTAAAAAATTAAATTAGATTAAATTGAAGAAGAATAAATAAAAAAAATGTAAACATCTAAAAAGGTTGATCTTTCTTTGGAAAATGTTCTTCAATGTAAATTGTACATTTTATGATGAAATGGTTAAAAAAAACAGGTATAGTCCTTTAATACAGACTGTGCTTTAATGTATCAGTCTATAAGCAGCTGCGTGAAGTCAACACTGCAGACATTATGGTTGTTTAGAGGATAATGATACGGACTGACAGAGCAGAGTGAGGACGACTGTGATCATTACATCAGGATAAGTGTGTGTTAGTAACTGACTGGAGATCTGCCAGCAGAGTCAGAGTCGGAGGCTGAGAGAGATTTACTGCAGAGGCTTTGAACCTTTAACTGATCAACGTCAATTTATTTATTTAAAACAAGCTCCATTGTGCTCAGTTGTTGACTTGAAGGTGTGACAGTGGAGGTGTTGAAAGGGGAGGGGCCCGCTGTGTGTTGGTGATCCAGTTCTTCCCACAGATGTTGGATTTGGTTCTGTTCAGACCACAACTGGGAAAACTGTCTCTTCAAGTCGTTCAGCGATTATTGTGATCTCACAGATTCTTGCTTTTGTTCACTGGGGTGAAACCAAAATCTACATCCAATATTTTCACAGACGTCGACACCCGGCTCTGCTCTTCCTCTTTAGGATGTGGGTTAAGTCAGTGGCCTGTGAAATCTCTGCAAATATTGGATGAAAATGTTGGTTTTTGCTTCAACAGACTTGTTATTATTTCAAGCAGACAGTATTTGTGAGATCTCTGAAATACGTTTGAAGATGCGACCCGTGGCTGGGGAGGGAGGGGTGCGTTACCGAAGGGAAGTTTCAAAATGTAGGAAAAATTTTAACCAAGTTTTAAAAGATAATCTGCAAATGAACGTTGTTTCCCTCCTCTGCTGATGTGTGGACATGAGTCGACTGGTTGATGGAGGGAAACAGCTGATGGAGCTGCAGAAGAAGATGAGGTCATTCAAAGATCCATTGAAGCTCAGATGATGGAAAACCAGGTGGAGTTAGTTTCCACTGCTCTTTGTCACATTTTGTTTTTATTCATGCATCAACCTTTTCACCTGAGCCAAGCATAGAAAGTTTTATTGACTGGTATCGCAGAGGGACGAGATGCACTGCAGCTAGCTGGTCAGCATGCTAACTTCAGTAGAAGTTGACTTGTAACGTTTGTTCTAGACGGATATTTAAAGGTTTTTTTTTCATGGTCCCATTAAAGAGACATCTTAAAGGAGCTATTTGTAAGTTTTACTATTGCTTCATAACTAGCGTTAGCATTAACAGCTTTTTACATCAGTTACAAGTTAAGCATCAAACTTCATTCCTCTATTTGGTAGAAAGAAACCCTCTTTTTTTGCTTCTATTTAGAGTTAGCATGCTAACCAGCTAGCTGCAGTGCATCTCATCACTTTCCAATACCGAGTCGCTGTTGCGTCCAGTCTGTTCAGAGGACATATTATCACCTAATGCAAGCGGTTAATGCTAACGCTTGCTACGTAGCAATAGCAAAACTTACAAATAGCTCCTTTAAGATTTCTGTCTTTACTGGGGCCGTGAAAAACAACCTCAACACATGTACACTGGTGTAGATGTGACTGTCCAAATACTTTCGGTCATTAACCGACTGACTGACCTCCTTCACTGCCGTGTGATTCAGGCTGAATTCAACACTCGGTTAATACAGTGTGAATATTTAATCCGGGGGCATCTTATGCTTTGTGAATATTTACCCATTCATGGGACATTTAAGTCCACCCTGTCAAGTATCTGAAAATTATTATTATTTTGGTTAAATCATCTTGGCTCAGCTTCTGCTGATCTCATCATCCATCAGCTCTGTCCTCCTGCCTTTAATCATTTCAGGGGCTCTTCTGTTGATTTTTGTGAGCGATCCAGGTCTCCTCGCTGCCTGAATCCAGTTAGATTACATAACATTTTTGGTTTATTCAATTGTTTTCCTGTTTGCCACAGTATGTGGACTCTACAACCAGGACAACAGTCGTTTTGTTTTTTGTTTTGTTTTTTTTTTTGCGTGAAGAAAACGGTCATATAGCATCGTCTCAGTCCGCAGAAATGTGCAGGACAAAAATCTGTCGTGCAGTTCCACGTGGCTTCACCTTCGCCGACACACCGCCAGCAGTGCAGCATCTGGATGCAGTCGACCAAAAGCCAATGTACATGTTAGCCTGCATCTTTTATTACTTTCATCTGATTTCACTGGGTAATTACAGCCTCTATCACCATCCTCTCTTGTGCATCCTCCCGATTGGTTGTTAAGGCCTGACTTCTTTTTTTAAAAAACACCAGTAAACACTAGTGACAGATTCACCAATTTCCTCCTTTTTACATGTTATATTCAAATGTTCATGCCTGAGCAGAAAGTGAAGGAGTGGCAGATGTGAACGTGTATGTATGTTAACAGTGGCTGAAGGCGATATGAGCATCAACAAAGCCAAATGTTCACAATCACAACCCACGAATATGACGTGACATGACAGGAGCATAAACTGTGAAGGCTTTTGTGTGTTGGGACGACGTTATAACTTCTCATACATTCACAAACCTCAGCACATGTGCTCATTAGCTAATGTACCGTAATTAAACTTGGCCCATTTGTGCTTAAAAACAAAGGAGATGTTATCCTCAAGGCTTTTATGATGCCTCAAAGACAATGCTAACATGTTGATGTCCAGCAGGTACAATGTTCACCATTTCAGTTTAGCTTGCCAGCATAATAATGTTTGCTAATTAGCACTAAACACAATTTGGTTATTAACTAAAGGATTGGACGAATTAAAATGTGACCTGGTGATGGTGCTAGAGGAAAAAGTCAGAGTATGTGTAAACGAATGTGGCTTGTGACTTACGGACTGTCCCTCTAAGACCTTTAATTCTTATTTGAGTAAAAGCTGAGCTACAATTAAGTCGCTATTCTTGGCCTTTTGACCACATCACATGATCTTCATCAGTAGGTGGAGTTTGCTCAGTTTTAGATCTTCAAATTTCCATTTGATTGACTTCCTGTCCATGTTCGTAAAGTTCAAAAAGCTGGTCAAACTCTTCATGATGAATATCATGTGATTTGACTGAAAGCTGTGGAACAGCTACAACATGGACCTTGTGGTGAGATTGTTCTCTCAGTTTTAGCTTCAAAGTTCAAGAATAACATTTTTAACTTCTGTAGATTGTGCATGTAAAAATCTGTATATGGTCAAAAGTATGTGGACACGCCTGTACCGTACCTGGGACGGAAAATCTTAATGCTACAGCCTATGAGAGTACTTTATCCAATCACATTTAATATTTTGGTGTCCACATACTTTTGGCCATGTAGTTTAACCACTATATTGCTGCCTCATCTCAACTGTTTCCTGCCGTGTGGCTTTATCAGACTAAACCGCTCTTTAGCCTTCGCTATCTGCTGGACGCATCAATTAGCCGGATATAAGGACAATCCACGAGTCCCGGGACGCCGTCCAACACTCGTACGTTTTGGCAGAGCCGTGGTTGTAATCTGGTGAACAGGCGGCCGCTCTGCAGATCCCAATTAGGGGAAGCCTTCGGCTGCGGCCCGACCAAAGAGGGGGGGTCAACATCATCCACGGATACAGGAAAACAACCTTTAATTCTTCAGGATTACCTGCTGAGGTTTAGATCTGACAGTTTCTGTATGGACACAAAACTTTAGAGGGTAAAGGCACAGACATTTTGAGGAATAAATATGTCAGTGGGAAATGCTTTTACCCTGATGTCCATTAATAACTTTAATTAGCAGCTGGTCGCCCAGTGTCAGCTGGGATTGGCTCCAGCCCCATGTGACCCTCCAAAAGATAAGAGGTAAAGCTAATGGATGGATGGATGGATTTTAAATAACTCTAAAATTAGTATTGTTTCAAGGTCTTAAAGCAAATTCCCACGAGCCGTTTTACCCAGAGTCACATGAAAAGATGTGTCATGGCCGTCTGCCGTCTGGACGGAGAGAAAAAATGGCGCATCTGTGTGTAGTTGTTTTGTGTTTCTTTGTGGTTGTTTGATTAACTTTACCACAAGAAATGTTGACAGTCACTTCCCAGACTCCCCCCTGATCTCTTGCCCAGTAAACCCGTTCAGTAATCCTTCCAGGGACTGGGCCGGGTCCAGTTCCTTTGACGAGCCGTCCAGAACCTTGCCACCAAATCCAGCAGCCGACGGCGACAGACAGAAGCGCTCAGCTCAGTTCACACATAACAAAGCCTAATCCCTGATTTGTTCAGCTTCCCAATAGGTCTGACGTTGTGCTCATTGACAGCTGCTTCCCTGTTTGGAAGAACAGCTGAGCCAATCAGAGCGTTGCAGGCCAAAATTAAGAATGGGGACGTCGTCTTCCTGAGCCAGAGCCACAAACATGATTGACACAGATGTAAGTCGACAGCTCTGAAATCAACGTATTTCCTCATTGACGTGACAGACGTTACATTACTGCAGAGACTGTCGACTGGAAATGACAAAATGACAAGACGCCAAACAGAAATCATGAACGCAATGTCGGAGCAATAATGAAGTGAAAACTAGATCAAAACACAAGCTAATACTTAAAGCTCCTCCAGTGTAAAGGTCTGTGTCCATGTGTAGTGTGATTATAGATCAGCTCTAGCTTCTATATTAATACTGTGAAAGTATCAAAGCCTCAGTCCACAGAGAAATGCACACAGCCTGTATTCAGAAACTGAGCCTTAAAACCAGCCGTCAGGACTTCTGGAACTTTGTGATGTCACAACAAAGCAGTCACCAAGCCCCGCCCACCTGGACCTACCATCTAAACCTTGTAAGATTTGGTTTCTCTGAGTGTTTTTACCTGAAATCTGCTTTATTTTTATTGGATCAGTCAGAAAACAGTCAGCCAATCAGAAGAGAGGCTCAGAGCCTCCTCTCTTCTGATTGGCTCACCAACCTGTTGTTACTAGAGCTACAGAGAGAAGCCTGAGAGAGGAGATGTAAAACTACACTGAAATGGTTTTATATCTTCTGATGGATCAACACTTCAAATAAAACACAGAAGAAGAAGAAAATACGGAGCTGTAAGGCCTGACTTTAAATCTATCAATTCATTTATAATGTTTAAGTCTATAAAATGTCATCAAATAGTGAAAAATCAAGCTCCAAAGTGAGGCCTTCAAATGTTTTTTTTTGTGCCCAACCAAACATAGAAAAATCATATACTGAGTTTATGAAAATATAAGAGATTGAAAAATAGGAAATTCGTACATTTGATTCTCTTAAAACTGATATTTTTGACCATGTTGCTCTAAAAATATGTCAAATAGCAAAATTGTTTTAAATTAAAGTTTTGTTAATCTCTTCATAGCTACCACCATTTACCCCTGAACAGCTGTCTGTGTAACTCATGGAGATTTGATCCCTAAATGATTTTCCCATCGTGTTTCGTTTGACCTTAAACGCCTCGTGTTGGTGCGACGGCTTCGACTTTTAAACCGCGTCCTTCGAAAACTTGGGAGAAGATTAAAAAACTTTTGTGCTCTGACAAAAATATCCGGTCGCTGCTGTCGAACTGATTGACATCTCATTTCACTGAGAGCTGAGAGATGGTGAAAAACCGACTCAGTGACTAATCCAAACCGCTCTGTAATCTCAGGCCGCCACCATTCATATAAATAAACACACATTAGAAGTACAGTATTTACATGTGATGCATTATCATGTTTCTATTTTTACCTTCATAAAAGCATTTAATCCGGGGGTGTGTTAAGCTTTGCGTGACAGGAGCAACACAAGGAATATCGCTGAGGAGCTGCAGCAGCACGACTAATTACACACTGCTGTTACCGCACACACCCATCAGCCATGATTAGGACCATTAAAACGTGACTGTCAGATGTAAATATGTGGCGCTGCAGCTCAGCTGAGTGAAGCTTTTGGCATTAACACTGACTCCGGTTGTCAAGCGTGAAGACGGAGACGTTTTCCTGCGATTTCTGGAGACGCTGACGGGCGAGGTGATTAGCTGAGCTTCCTTCTGCAGCCCTGTAACCCCTGCTCCGCTCTGCACAGGCTGGGCGAGCGCTGGGAGCAGGAGAAACAAAGCGATGAGGAAGTTACATAACACACACACAAATATATATATATATATATATACACACACACACACACACACACACACACACACACACAGTGGCAGTCCTCAGCTGTAACCTCCACTGCTGCTCAGAAAAAAGTGGGAAAGCAGCGAGAGAGCAAAGATGGGTCTGAGCTCGTCCGGGCCGACAGTGTGAGTGACTCCAGAGGAAACGGTGTTTTCCATTTTCAGAGAATCTGGATCTTTAAGGCTTTTATCACGTCTTCAGTCATGACGATGAAAACCATGTTAAACACAAACAAAACTTCCCGCCTCCTGGGACCGTTTGGCCTCGGTGGAGTTACAGCAGGTGTGTTCTGGTTCTGGTCTGTACCGGACTCAGTCTTCACACAACCCTGACATATTCTACACGGTCTGAAAGCTCTACGTCTCCCGGTTCTCTCTGTGCAAAGTGTTTTAGCTTCTTCACATCACTGCAACAGCTGCGACACAGAACTGGTTCAGACAAGTGGCTCCAAAGGTGACATTTTTTATGCAAATCAAAATCTCTTTTACTTTTCAGATTTTCACATTTTTTGGTTGTAGGTTGGTGGCTGTGATTAGGGCTTAAAGAACAGTAACATTTTATTTTGAAGACATTGAATTCAGGGTTGTGCAGAGATATGGAGGTGTCTGCTAACAGGTTAAAAGAAACCAGTGTGGGCTGTTGGTAGGAGACGTGATGCAGGTGTTATATCTGGTGTCAGAGGGTTTGTGAAGGGAGGTTTTGATGGTTTAAATCTGCTGACTGCCAACAAGTCACTAACCTTCAAAATGATTATTATGAGATACCACCAGAGCTTCTGAAACTGTGTAGTAGCAGCCGTCTGTGTCCAGCGGCACAATATTCACTGGTCGTTTTCAAAATCTTATTCTTGTCATCATCGTTTTTTCCAGTTTATCAAAATGTTCATACCGTCATCTTTACCTCAAGCTCTGCAAGCAAAACATCAGCACATCCCTCCCTTCTTGGCGCAGGTTGTTGTGCAGCCTGCAGTCACTACTCAGGGCTGGAAAACATCCGTCGGCTCCTCTGCATTTCCTGGTAAAGAGAAAAAACAGAACAGTTATATGTAGAGATAATTCTCCTGAAACACACTAGAACTGATCATCAATCAACGATAATGGAGTCAAAGTCAGTTCTCTTTGTACTAAAGATAAAAATAAAATATAAAACATCATATAAATGTAAAAACCAACAATCAGCCACAGGCAAACAAACACAAAGTGTAAGTGGTTCATATTCAGATGATTCTCTGGAGGCCACAGTCGCTCTCAACCACAGCTGAGTCATGATGAAGCTTCACTGAAGACAAACACTGAGCTACCAGAGTCTCATTTATAATCAAAACACTGTGACCTTTGACCCTTGACTTTGTAATCACTGGCTGCTTGTAATTAGCATAAATTACATTGAGCCGTAGTTGGAGCTAAAAACCTAAAATGTAAGTGAAGCATGGCTGATGCCCCCCCCCCCTCTGTAATCTGTGCTGGTGATGGGCAGGATTTAACCCTCCAGTTGCATAAGAACCAATCTTGTGTATGGAGGCTCAGGTGTTCATCACGGCTCACGTCTGTGGCTGATGGTTGAATTCACCTGCCACTGAAACATCTGCATCTCATATGACGTCTTCATTCGCAACTAAATATGATTTAGGGGGGAAATGATGTCGCCCGTTCTTCAGCCTATCAAAGTAAAATTAAAAGATCGCTACGACAACAATCACACAGAGGTTACAGCCGAGTGTGATGGTTCATTATGTTCATGAGGACCGGGGCCGCTGATGTGTTGATTGACAGCAAGATAGACCAATCGGTTTGTGTGTAGGCCTCAGTTAAAAGTGCGAAGGACGCCGGCGTTCTGCTGGGACTGACGGGGTAATAAGGTGCATGCTGAAGCAGAAGCGCTGAAAGAAGTTGAAGTGTAAGTTGAACTATAAGAGCTGAAAGCAGTAGAAGTGTTGTTAGTGATAACGTTAGAAAATTCAGTTTAAATTTAAGCCTGTAGGATGTTGAACTGTCAGTTCGTACATCAGCACTGAAAGCAGTCGAAGTGTCAGTTCATGGTGAAGTGACAGTTTCAGGTGTGAAGTGTCAGGTATGAAAACAGTGACGGCAGTTGAACTTTAGGAGTTAAACTGATGGCAACACGCTTCATTTTATGGGCCTTCCATTTTCCAGCTAATTACCTTGAAACTTCCCTCGTCAATGTCCAATAATATAAACGTCGTATTTCCCTCTGAACCACCAGGATTTTTCCAGGAAAGACTGATGCAGTTTGGTGCTAATTATAAGGGAAGTGGAGAAAGTGCTATGATTTTCTGTCCAAAGTCAGGGTAGAAGGAAGAATTAGATTAATCAATCAGTTAAACAACATATCTGACATCCTATTAGCATAATGCTAAAATACTAACAATATTTAATGTGTTAATTTATGAACATGGAACCAGGAATAATTCCTGTCTGTTTTATTTATTATATCATTATATTTATTTCTTCATTTTTGTCGACATTTTTACCTTTATTTTGACAGTAATAGAGGGGAAATTTATTTCTTAAAATATATTTTTTTAAATTAATTTTGTAATGTTAAATAAAAACATACATTTCAATGTAAACAAACTTAATAATTTTGAAATAATATGATGTAAAATATAAGAATGTGAAACTAAATAATGAACCTTGAAGACATTTAAAGTCAGCTGAGCTTTATTCTACATTAATTTACTGAACATAAATAGACCAATCATTTCTAAACCAGCAGTAAAACATTCAGCACAATAAACGTGGAGTGCAGTGACGCATGCGCCCACAGTTATCTAAAAAGAGACCGATCAAAATGGCAACGTGAAGTTCACTACATCCTCACGTAGGTTATTTTAGACCTGGGCTGCACCGGGTGATTAACTGGAGCCGTGTGTGTAGAAGAGAGTGCATGAGTAAATAGAAAATGATTGCCTCATTGGCGTGTGATAATTAAGGGTTTTCAGCCGAGCTGCTCAGCTGGCTCGAGGTCTGTGACATGGAAATGTAAGACTCATATGAGCTTATGTAACCTAATTGTTTAGCCTTGGAGAAGAGCGCTTATCTTTAAAATGGAAAGCATTGTGAGGGCCTGAATTAATCAAATATATGTAAACTCTACTGAGAATGCTAATTAATCCCTCTCGGTGTTCCCGCCCTCCGCTGCCATCTCAACTCTGCTGCTGCTTCCTTTAACTGCGCTCATCAAACCAACTGGGGGGGGGGGGCGCTCCACTGCTAATTTCACACATGGTAACATCACCTCCACTTTAATACCACACTGACTCATCCTGACAAATGTCTCAGTGATTAATGAATGCTTAACATATGAAACGCAAATAAACAGATTCCTCATTGTTGCTCTGAGGAATAATGATGCCAAGGATGTAGGTGCTAGAAATAATCAAGAGAAGAAGAAAACAAAGAAAAAGAGAAAATAACATTTCTGTTTTATTTTCTGCATTCTATTACATTATGGCTGAATTCAAACAAGGACATTAGGGTTATGCTCCATCTTCGCAACACTGCAGGTTGTGAACGCCCCCTGATAGAAACCGTTTGTGCCGATTCATTTTGAACTACGGAACTATGATCACTCAGTCAGTCAAAGACATTTGTGATTGTGGGGCTCATCCTGCTGATGTGGTCCTGACAAAAGTTGGTTTTAGCTGCTTTAACTCGCTGAGGCAAGTCTCTCTATGGCTGGATTAGCACGAAAAGAAAGAGTTTCAATGTCAAGTATTACATTTTTTTGTTAAGTTATACTGTATATTGGTCAGACTTTGGCTGAAAACTTAAAAATTCAGTAGAAACTTTAATTATTTCTGTAATTTCCCTCCAGTTATTTTCTTTTTTATTCTCGTCTCAACCCAAAAAACCTCCGGGATTTTTGAAAATTGTCAGTTCATACTTAATTGGATGAAGCTTTGTAATTGTGATTTTTCTTTTTTCTTGTGTCTTTGTGTATCACATCTAAAATTGACTTCATGTTCTGTGTCAATACAACCTCTGCTCTTTTGGGACAGAATACATATAAATATGTGTGTGTGTGTGTGTGTATATATGTATATATATATATATATATATACACATGTCTGTATATCTCAAGTCTAATAAAAATCCATATGGATAATGGTACACACATACTGATAGAGAGCTTGATAATAAGACTACACTTTACTAATAGTGAGTAAACTTACATTTTTCATGTTGTCCTGTATTTGTAGCAAAAAATTAAAATTTAAGGGAATTAGTAAAAAAAACCAAACATTTTTAATAAACAAAATCAGAAGATGCAGGGGAGCTCATTTTGAAGAAGATATTAGAGTCAGTTTTACCTGCTCAGGGGAATATTTACTATTTAATATCAAATCGTTGAATATAAAACCTCACTAATATAAAAGCGGAGCTGTAACAAAGGTCGATGGCGTAAATAGTAGATTTTAAATCATAAAACACGTGCAGGTTAAAAACATGTTGGTGCAGATTATATTTGAGTGTCAGATGTATTTCAGCGGCGTGGGTCACCACAGACTGTGGTGCTTCTGCAAGCACAGAGAGAAAAATCAAATAAGCAGAAAACAAGCAAACAAAGAGGCATCAGAGGAACGTTATCTAACCAGACTGACTGAATGCAGCGTTTCCACATGAGCGCCCGCTGCCATCACTTCTGCATCATCTGCTTTAAGTGCAGCCCCGTAACTGTCTGCCACGGGGCACCGCAGCACCTACACTGCTGCTGAAAGTGATGATGATGATGGTGATGGCGATGATGATAATGACACCTCGGGGTACTGCTGCTGCTCACAGCCAATCAGAGGCCACAGAAGCATTACCTTGTTTGTCCAGTGGCAGTCTTTGTCTTTTTGTGGGTCTTTGGAAACAGAGGGAGTTTTCTTTTTTTTCCCCCCGTCGTGTTTCATGCAGTTACATAAGATTACAAAATATTAGACACACACTCATGATGCACATCACTCTCTGCTTCACTCTCGGCTGTTTGTGTCCAGTTTCCTCTCCTTAATTTACAGGCTCTTAGCCAGTGGTGGAATCTAACTAAGTACAACAGTGACGATCCTAGAGTCTGAGAGGCCCTGGGCAAAGAAGGCCGCTGAAGCCCCCACCCTGCAGATTTAGATTCTACATATACAACGTGATCAGTAAATATTTTTGCATTATTACAGATGAATCTACTCGAAACTGTATGTTCCATTCACGGTACTTTATACTTCTATTCTGAAGGGAAACTACCCGACAGTATACGCAGCCAGAGCTGAAATAATTAGTTGATTAATCGATCGGCCAATTGACAAGAAATTAATCAGCAACTATTTTGATAATTGTACAATTTTTCAAATAAAAAAACTACCAAACATTTCATAATTCAAGCTTCTCAAATGTAAAGATTTGATGCTTTTGGTCGGGCAAAACATTTTGAAGGTTTCACTATTTTATGAAATTTTACGAACCAAACATTCAATTGAATTGATTAATGAGGAAATTTTTAACGATTAGTTGCTGCCCAGTATAAAATTACTTTAAAAAAAAGCTGCACTTCGACCAACTGAATCAGTTAAATGCTGTTTACACATGAATGTGTCATAGAAGGACTTTAGGATGGACTTTAACTTTTGACATTTTTAAGTACATTTTCCTGATTATACTTCAGTGACATTTTAATTTCAGGACTTATACATGTTTACAGTCTGGTGTTGGTACTTTCACAGAAGTGAAGGACCGGGGGCCCAGCTGCACAAAATCACCTTAAGTTAAGATTTTCCTGAAAGTCTGAGGTAAGGTTTCCTTAAAATAAAAACAGTTGCACAAAAACAACCTCAAGTCTTCTCCTTAAGGCGTCTTTATAATGGTCACTGGAGTATCTAAGATTTTCTCCTTGTCTTAGTCTTACACTTAAAGAATCAGATAAACTGTTGCACAAAAGACCAAAGTGAGGAAAAACCTAAATCTACCTCTGACTCTGTCGTAACTGCAACATGACCAAAGTTTATGGCGATAAATGAAGAAAATGAAAACATCCCAGGAAGATGATGATAATGTTCTGCAACCAGGAAACGCCCTTAACGACGCAGAAGAATTGTACTGCTGTAAATTGTCTTTCACTGCTGCAAATGACGTAACCTTTTCCCTTAAGAGATTCTGTGCAACACCCTTAAGTACCTCCCTCTGTTAAGAAGAAATGAAACCCTGACTCTTAAATACCAGAGTGAACGCCGCCTGTATTTCTGATGCGGTCACATGTAGACCTGCCGTTGTTAAAAGTGACATGTAAACGTGTCGTGTTAACATGGCGCAGCAGGCTGATAGAGTCCGAACAGCGGCGGGAACATAAAGGTCAGCTTCAGTCTGCACTGACATGTCAGGCAGCGAGGCCGAACATCAAGCTGCAGACCGGCTGTCTGACGGAGCAGAGGTCAGTCTGGCCTGTTAAATAATACGTGGGCAAGAGAAAAAGACGGAGACAGGGCCGTGGGCAGGAAGAGGCTGAAACTCAGTCTTAAACAATAAGAAGTAAAATCAGATCAGATGCTGGGTTGTGTTTCTAACAAAACATTTTGGCATCTCTTCATGTTTATTAAGGTGAAAAGAATTTATTTTGGCTCCATTTCTGGTGATGAGCTGTTACAGACTCTGACTCCAAATACTTCATTCTTAAAAAACCCACATTTATTACATCTGTGAAGAAGACTCAGGCTGCTACTGAAACAACACTGGCTCCTAAAAATATGTTCATATTTAACAACTTTACATTAACAAATATGTTGTTGGAGGAAATGTAAAAGCTTCAGTTTATAAATATGATTCACTGTTATAAAGTAGCTTCACCTCCAGCAACTACAACATGAAAATGGTACATTCATATTAATCAATCTGTTACATAAACCTAATAATATGTGACACCTCTCTACTTTTACCTTTGATACTTTATTTTGACAGTACTTGTCAGAGTGACATTTTTACATTATTGTATTTAATCTTTTGCATAAGTAAAAGTGTGTGAATATTTATTGTATCAGTTTCCTACAAAATCCACCAATTCATGTTTTTATTATTTGTTGTTCGGCAACTTAAAGAAGAAATGGTTTGTCTTTTTTCAGTTTAACTAAGTGAACCAATCTTCCCCTAAACTTAAAGCTCCTCCAGTGTAAAGGTCTGTGTCCATGTGTAGTGTGATTATAGATCAGCTCTAGCTTCTATATTAATACTGTGAAAGTATCAAAGCCTCAGTCCACAGAGAAATACACACAGCCTGTATTCAGAAACTGAGCCTTAAAACCAGCCGTCAGGACTTCTGGAACTTTGTGATGTCACAACAAAGCAGTCACCAAGCCCCGCCCACCTGGACCCACCATCCAAACCTTGCAGGATTTGGTTTCTCTGAGTGTTTTTACCTGAAATCTACTTTATTTTTATTGGATCACTCAGAAAACAGTCAGCCAATCAGAGGGGAGGCTCAGAGCCTTCTCTCTTCTGATTGGCTCACAGACCTGAAGAGGAAAATGTGGAGCTTTAGTGTGTCACTGATGATATTCTATATTTTACTTCATGTACAGAGTCAAACTAACACAGAATATCTCTAAGTACTGTGTGTGTAGCCCTGAGGTTTGGTGGTACATTAGCAGTAGCTCTATAAACATGAGATATATGAGAAAGAGCTGCAGACAGTTGTACTTCAGCCTTGAATAAGGTGCAGCAGCACAGCTTTTAGTTTGTCACCTTCAGACTGTGTGAACACAGTAGCAGGTCAAAGAGGCAGCTGGGATGTGAGGCCGGAGCTTTTCAGAGAGATGACAGAGACATGAAGTTTGGCCCCGGGCCCCGTGTGACGCCCCTGTGAGGCTCTGCTGTCCACACAGATCTGCGGTTTGGGGAGGACTGGATGTGCGGTGTTCGGCAGGGCTGCGTAATGAATTCACTTTGACCAAAGGTCAAACTGAGGCGGATCTTTTCCAGCTCACAGTCCGTCCTCATCACTGTCAAACGTCTCAGATTGGACACGAAGAGCCACGTCTTTCTCGTCTTGTGTAACATCAGATATGCGAGTTCATGTATCGAACTGTAACTGCTGCAGTCTGCGGCGTTCACACCGTGTTCACTGCAGGTCCAGCTCATGAGCAGCAGCTCTGTCAGTTTGAAATAACGATCAATCCCTCTGAGTTTCTGTTGTTTCATGCATTATGTAAGTAAATACTATTTATAGAACAATATTTATATACTAGGTGTAGAATACTTTTATACACAGTATATATTAGAGCTCAATTGACCCTGGACCTTTGATTTGAAAACAAAAAAATCCAATAATGTGGTTAAATATTAATATAACAATTAATAAACATTTCGTGACAATATGTCTGAGTAAAAATATTTAGAGTTTAACTTGTTAAAATCAGTAGCAGTAGATGCTTTAACAGTAAATTTTGAACAATAAATATCATTGACATTTAGTCTATTGTACATATTGTAAATAAAAGCAAACAAATTAAACTATACATTCTGTGTATTTTCATCGTCTGTCAAACCTTAAATTGGGATTGTTTTATCAATCTACTTTTACTAAGGTCAGGAATCACCTTTCATACTTAAAATATGTGCAATTTAACGCTTAAAATGCCACATATTAAATATTAATTTTTGTGGTTTATTCTACCATAAAGCTACAAAATAAATAAATAAAAATCTATAAAAATTTAATTCCAGATGTCATAACTGTTAGATCCTTTTAAAAGTAAGAATATGTATTATTAGCAAAATTTACAAAACAAAAGTTTACATTATACGCGCAGAATGAAACCTGTTCGTGCTTTATTTTTATTATACTATTTTGTAGTAGAATTGATCAGTTTAGCAACAGAGAATGCATCTATTTTGATAATTGATGAAGTATTTCAGTCACTTTCCAAACATCAAATATCAAATATCAGTAAGTCAGTCGCACAAAACATGTATTACATATTTATGTATTTGAAGACATTAACTGTGATTGGTTTATTTCCGTTTTCTGACATTTTATAGATTAAATGATTGGCAGATTAATCGCTGTAATAAACCATTAGCTCCGGTGCTGTTTAATGGAGTCATCAATTGTGATCCGTCAAAATGTTGCTGACAAAGATGAAGCAACGTTTTTATTCATGGCTGAGAACATTATTCTATTACCACCTATAATAATATATGATATAAATGTGTAATAAATTATATTATAATATATTTATTAGTACAGTGCAAGCACCTTAAAACTGCACTTAATTCAATTAGTTGTGTAAATGACTTTGCTGATTATATTACATATTCTGTGTGATGGGACGTAACGTAGTTCCATAATATAATATTGTGATGTAAAGCACACAGGATATGTGATCCTCCATTCGGCTGAAAGGATGGACAGTAATGGACCCCCCCCCAAACACACACCTCCCCCCCTGAATTTGGGAGCTATTTTTAGGGGCTTAAAGAGGGAAAATCCTGTTTCATTATTCACAGACGAGGTGGCACAACTGCGTCATGTAACGCTGTGTGTTTTTTCATGTTTTCAGCTGACAGGCTACAGTAGCACGTTCGACTCCATGTGCCACATCAGTCATGCATGAACACACAGATTTAATTACTCAGTAATAATATTCACCACATCTAACCCCAGATATAAATAGACAAAATGTGAGTGTGTGTGTTGTGCTGTTTGTAGTAATCAGAGCGGAGTCTGCTGTTGGTGTCACAGCACACCAACAGCAGACACAGGAGGCTGAGGTCACATGCTTCTAGCGGCCAATCACGGCCGGCCTCGCTTGATTGAATTTCATCGGTCGGCCACCGTTAACGACGCGGCTTCCAATAAACCCCGAGGCCGTGGACGCTGGTCACAGATGTGTGTCAGCTCTGACGGAGACATGACGGAGATTATGTTGTTAATAATACAAAAATGAAAGCGGTATTTTATGTGTGTACACCGAATTAAAACTAATGCAGATTAATACAAGAGGTCCTGCATTAAATTCTACCTTTAGGCTGTAATGATCAGTTATTGTTGTTTTACAGACGTGTTACTTTGGCTGATGTAGTTAGAGGAGCTGTTGAACTGTGCTGTGCTGTTGTGACAGGCGCTATAAATAAAATCAGATCTTGTGAAGGAAACACACGATGGGGTCAATGTGCAGCTTCCACCAAAAGAACAGAAATTCAACTTCTAAAAGTTGACTCCAAAGTTTTCAAACTTGTGTCGTGTCATGTCGTGTCTTCGTACATTAGCCACCGGGCAGTCCACATTAGGAATCAGCTGGTTTAGTTCAGAGTTGGAGGCTGTGTGAACCCTGCAGCTTCACAGGGAGGACGGGCAGTTTTCCTTCTTTAACTTCGCATGTGAAAATAGTTATGGGTGGGTGGCTGTTATTTAGGCTACTTTTATTACTTCCAGAGGTTTTAACTGTCATGCTTGTCAACATGAATAATAATTGCAAGAAAAAATGAGCAAAGAGGAAACGTTATTAGCAAATATAGCTGCATTTTTCAAACATAGCAAATGTTAAAAAAAAAAAAAAACCCTCTCTTTAAAGCTCCATATTTTCTTCTTCTGTGTCTTATTTGAAGTGTTGATCCATCAAAAGATATAAAAACCATCTCAGTGTAGTTTTACATCTCCTCTCTCAGGCTTCTCTCTGGAGCTCTAGTAACAACAGGTCTGTGAGCCAATCAGAAGAGAGGAGGCTCTGAGCCTCTCTTCTGATTGGCTGACTGTTTTCTGACTGATCCAATAAAAATACAGCAGATTTCAGGTAAAAACACTCAGAAAAACCAAATCCTGCAAGGTTTGGATGGTGGGTCCAGGTGGGCGGGGCTTGGTGACTGCTTTGTTGTGACATCACAAAGTTCCAGAAGTCCTGACGGCTGGTTTTAAGGCTCAGTTTCTGAATACAGGCTGTGTGCATTTCTCTGTGGACTGAGGCTTTGATACTTTCACAGTATTAATATAGAAGCTAGAGCTGATCTATAATCACACTACACATGGACACAGACCTTTACACTGGAGGAGCTTTAATGAATATTAAAAATGTTTTCTTCTTTTAGGCTGGTAACATTCACTCATCTTAAAGACTGATGTCATTAAACACCAAACAGTCGACTTGCAGCTTGTTAAACCACAAAGTCTTGTTATTTATTTAAATAAAATGTATGGTACTTGAGAGTGTGGAGGACTTGCGGTTGTTTAAAGGCACCTTTCATAGAGTTGTGCTGAATAACAAAAGTGGTGTTTTTGTCCAGTTCCCTCTTTTAGCTGTATTTTAGTCTCCACCAGCTCCTGAGGGAAACATCTGGCTCTTTTGCTGTAGAGTTGGTGACAGTTTGACACGACACATCCTTTGATCCATTTTTATAGGAAATAATTGATTAACGGAGCTTTAAGCTTTATTTTCTTGGCTCAGTGATTATGGGTTTTTCTGTATGAAGCGTTTGTCCTGAGAGATCCTGCCGTGCTTTCGCCCGGGTGTTAACCTCGGGCACAGTTTGGTCATTTTGGTGACGTAACGCTGCAAACCTCTGCGGAATCTGTGCCTCCGTCAGAGCGACTTCAGCATTGTGTTGGTGCTGGATGAAATCAGTTCCTGTCTCCTGTGTGACTCTGTTGAACATCTCAGTAGCAGACTGTCTCGCTGCAGCTCGTCTCCATCACACTTCCCTCTCAGCGAGGACGAGGGTGTGAAGTCGTGGGCTGTGTCGACGCCGAACAGCGCCGAATGTTCTTTCATTCATCTCAGACGGTTTAAAAACACCAATGAAGAAGTGGAGCGCCAGTTTCTGCTCATAGATCTACCATCATGAGTAGAAAACAAACCAAATGAGAGCTCGTGTTCACATTTTGGTTCTTAGCTATAGTTTTTAAAAGACACACATTTAAAAAAAAAAAACTTCTACAGGTGACTTTTATTTTGAAGGATTGTGTCAATACTTTGGGTGTGACACTTATTTCATGTGGTTCTGAAAGTGTTGCCAATATATTTTAATTTTAAAGAGTAAAGATGGTTTAATATAGAAGTCATTCACTTTCCAATAAAGGATATTATTCTGTAATTAACAGGACATTCAGCAGCTGTTTTATTTTGTAAATGTTTTTTAGCTAGTAGTTTTAGCAGCTACGTGTTGTGCTTTGCTAGCTTCACTTTTTCTTTTTCTTCTGTGTTTTAAGCCAGTTAATTTTGTCTCTGTGGGTTACACTGTTGTTTGAGCACCTTGATCCAGACGGAGATATCTCAACTATTGGACGGTAAACATGACACCTGTTCAACATCAGCATGTTAGCAAAACACCTGTCATTCCCATTTAGGAGTGTTCACGCATTATTCTGAGGTGTTAGCCCTTGTGCTAACCTTGTGGTCACACCAGATTAACATCTTGAATTAGCTTCTTATGGTGTATTACAGACTGTTAGCAGTTCAAGTGAAACCAGAGACTCAAAGAAACAGTGTGTATATTCATTTGTATAATGTTGGGTTTTGTTTGGACCTGTGGAGCATTTTCAGCTTTTTATCTCCCCACAGTCTGTCGACATGTCTGAAGCTCTTTTTCACCAAGTGGGAGATATCTTCTCTGCCAGAGACTCCTGCATTAGCATTCCAGCATTAGCATGTAGTCATGAGGCTTTTGTTGCTACGTCTGATGCTAAACTACTGGAGGCAAGTGTAACGTGATTGTTCTGATGTTTTTATGTTTTCATGCATAAATCTGCTAATTAGAGGAGAAGCTTGTTTAGGAATATGAGGAAGGGTTTGCAATGCTACTCTGTGCTGTTGGATCGAGTGGCCAGTGGATCTTTT
Source organism: Seriola lalandi dorsalis (assembly GCF_002814215.2). Taxonomy (NCBI): domain Eukaryota; kingdom Metazoa; phylum Chordata; class Actinopteri; order Carangiformes; family Carangidae; genus Seriola; species Seriola lalandi. The sequence goes on from NW_019524941.1 coordinate 74,684, forward strand.
AATGTGTCTGTTCAAGCACAGATTACAATTAGGACGACGGTCTCCTGAGAAAGTCCTAAGTTATGAGCAGATGTCGTGACTCTTGATTCCTGTTTGTCCAGAAAATTACCTGAATATTAAAACTAATAGATGATATGAACAGGCTAAACGAGAGCTGTGTGTGCGCTGTGGGACTTGACTTCAGACTCGACAGAGACACAGAAATATTAAAAGACTGAACTGCACTGAACCTATTGTGTATTTTGGAGTGCTGCCAAATTGTCGTGAATAATTAATAACAAAGGAGACACACACAAGCTGCTGCTGTCTTAAACTCAAATAAAAACCCTTTCATTAAATTATCAATTAGTCTACACGAATTAGTAGATCAATAGTTTTTCTTTCTGAATTTGAAAATATTATTATAATTCCTGCTTTTCATCATTAAACAATATCCTGCTTGTTTTTGTAAAATATAACCAATGTGTTTTCACTCGTCTCTTGCACCGATTAGACTCAGACAACAGTTAAATTACAGACTGTTTTTGTTTTTTTACACCAGATGATGGAGAGAGCAGGAGGAAATTTGCAAATGATAAAACACAAATCTTTATGTTTTAAAACAAAACTGTCCTTTGTCATTTGCAGAAAAGTTTTTACTTACAGACTAAAACGAACTCTAATGATTTAAATCCCCAGGAGATATTAAGTTAAGGAGATGGGATTTACAGTTTACCCTCCTTTTTTGGGCGACTACGTCAGTGATGAGGCTCAATAAAAATATGTCTTTAGCCCCATTAATGCAGGATTAACATTACAGAGGGAGGTGGGGAGTGTAATCTTCACCGTGCTCCTCAGTCATTTAACTCATCGTTTTGGACGGTGTTTAAACCCGGTGAAATTACAGGATATGGTTTGTGTCAGACGAGGGCATGAAGCAGAAAGAAGGAAAAACAGAGAAAGAAATATCTCTGATGTACAATGTCAATCCATCAACAAATAAATCCAGAGAAATGAAGCTGCAGAACTTCATGTTTCAGGTTTTCTGCAGTATCACAGTGACAGTTATTACATCTATGAAAAACACTGTAAACAGGAAGTGCTCATGGGTAATTCAGCTACTTTTAATGGTGCCAATTTGGGAAATAGGAACAAACAGTTGTGACATCGACTAACCAGCAGTCCTCACTGTTTGGTTATTGTGGGTTAGCTAGCTGACCGGTATGAGCTAACGTTAGCGCGCAGAGAGAAGCAGTTCTGGAGTTACTAAGCCATTGCCTCGGTATGTGGTCCCGTCAGGCTTCTGAATGTGAATAAATCGAGCGCTCCCCCTTTCTTTTTCAGTGCCAAACTTTATGTCTGTGCCGATATAACTTTTTTCAATACAAGTTTCCTTTTTTGGTTCTGGTTTCATTTTCAAAGCCAGAATTTGACGTCACTGTTCTAGCCCATAACCGAAGTGCTGGTCGCTCCTGTGGGCTGTATCTGAGGGTACGGACAAACAGCCACTCCGGTGTTTAGGATCGCAGGACTTGTTGAATAAAGTAGGACAAGCAGCTCTTCATGCAAAAAAAAGTCAGAGATCCACTTTAAAAAAAAAAAACAAGCACATATCTCTGGGACAGGATTTAAATGGCAGGAGGAGCAGAAAAACCAGGATATCATTGTGGCTGTAATTATGTGGTGGGGTCGGAAAGTGAAAAATGACAGGATTAAAATCGCTGATCAGGGCAGGTGATGTTAAAATCACCTCACCTCCCCTGGAGACAGAAATCCAGTCAGAACGAGGCGTCAGGTGAAAAACCTGAAGCTCTTTATCATTTCTGTCTATGTCAGGACTCCAACAACATCCATCTTTAGCCCAGACCATGTGTACATGTGTGATATACTGTGACAGCTGTAGGCCTCCTCTCGAGAGCCCGTCACTGTCAGATTTCCCATAATTCCTTTCCATGCAAGGAACAGCCAGACCGTCCCCAGATTATGTAGGTTGGGTGTGAAAACAGATTTGGATATGGTCAATTTATGCATCCAGATTTGAGAGGTGTGTGTTATGTTTCTCTCTCTCTCTCTGTGCTGAGGTCTGAAATGTGTGCAGATCCTTTTAAAACTGCAGCGGTATCTGTGTAATGGTTGCAAAAACACTTTGGCTCAAGCTAAGTCCTGCAGGCTGCGGCGCCGCGCTGACTGAGGCTGGAGCCCGTCCTGTCGGGATTTGCAGTGTCTGTTATTAAGTACATAATGCCGAGCGTGCTACGTGATCCGCGGCCATCCTCACATCCAGAGGTCAGGGAGGGTCCCTGATGAAAAACAGATCCAGCAGCGACACCTCGTCGATCTCCGTTGTCTATTTTAGGGATCGAGCAACATGTAGTTTTTAAAATCAATACTATTGTTTGTGTCAAAGCTGCAGAGATAGTGATTATAATCAATATTTTTTATGTTTAAAATCATATAAAATTTTAATTTTTACATCTCTGGGATACATTACAGACTTTAAATGGACAATGACATCACAAAAATACATAATATTGTCACTTTTGGGGCACCACGTTTATCCACCAAGTCTGTAATATATACCCATGGATAAAGATATAACTGTATGAGGAGTCCCAGAGCAACACCTGTCACATAAGAGAATACGACCATAAATAATAGGGCGAATTAATGCTGCTAATAGAGCAAATTGTCGTCAATAACTGCCATGTAAAATGTTTTTTTTATTTTTCCATTCTCAATATTCTGGGATCCAATAGGATCCAACATAATATTTTATATTTATTACTTTTTTTTGTTTGTTAAATCACATTTTCCTCGGTCATTGATATGTCAGTGTATTTTTTTATCAGGAAAAATAAAAAAAATAAAAACGAATGTGAATGAATAAATAAATAATTAATAATAGGTTCCATTAGAGTTTAATTTTTTAAAATATAAATATATTTAACCAATCAAATTGCCTGTTAATGACATTTGTCAGTACTGTTACTTCCTGTTCTCCAGTTGTCACCTCATATTTAATAAATGCTTGGTATCAACACGACTTTGTTACTGATACTATATTAAGAATTGATGTGATGATTAATAGAAAAGACCATCAGCAGCCCCTTGTGATAACAACAATAGACACGTGAATTAAAAGGGTGAAACTCAAGGTCAGAAATCTTATTGCAAAGCTTTTTCTAAATGGAAAATGGTAACCATAGCAACCACAAATAAATCCAAATTAGTGGTGGTACCATGAAAAAAAAACATAAAATAAAACCTCTCCCACTTTGTGAGCTGACAGCAGAAAAAAAAAAACACCCTGCAGGTTAGCGTGATGTTTCACAACCCCAGCAGTGAATCATCAAATCTAACACACACACAGTTTTTTCTCTGTGCATATTTTCCCACTGTGTAACAGCAGATACGCAGGACACGTGTTCATCTGAACCAACAGAGGCACACATACATAAATACATTCATACATACTGAGCTCTCTGCATTTAATCTGCTTCGCATTGTCAAATAGATTCATGCTTTAAATAGTCCGGAGGGGAATCAGACTGCTGGAGCGCCCAAATGTCACTGTTCCCATCTTAATGTAAAATTACATCTGCAGAGGTCAAAGTGCAGAGTTAAGGTGAAACAAAAGAAAAGACGACGTCAGTCCCAGAGACAAGCTCCTCCTGTCCTCTGGATGTTAATGATTCAATGTCTCGATCATGTATTTACAGGACGGACCACAACTAAACCAAGTGAACAAATCAGAGCAGTCTCGCGTCTCTCAGACCAAAAACCTCCCACAGCAGAGAGGACGACGCACATCTGCAGAAATGCTGCAGCTCCACCTTGTGGTGTTTAATGAGACTGACGAGTCTGAAGATATCAGAGGGTTAATAAAGAGCAGTGGTGGAGGGAAAACTCAGATCTTGTACGGAGGTAAAAGAACCAGAACCAGGATGTAGAACGACTCCAATACAAGTTAAAGTCCTGCATTTAAATACAAAAGTACATCAATATAATCAGTTAAATAAAGTTAAAGTATAAGCAGTAAAAATGCACAAGTATTCTCATCCTCTGCTACTTTAACTACGAGACACTCAGAATACAATTAGTGCTGCAGTGATATGTGGATTTAAACAGATCACCATCCAGACAAAGAGGACCGCTGGCGGCTCCAAAAGCTTTTTACATAATTTGATTAATCGCTAATGTGTTGGACATTTGCACCGCTTAACGACATCATTAACTATAATGGAAGCTCCATCTTCTATTCTGTGGCCCCGGTCTGGAAGAGGGACCGCCTCCGTCTTATTTATTATCTTATTTATTTTAGTTTATATTGAGCTCACTTTCTCTAAAACTGCTTTGTATTGAATTACTTTCTTTTTTCTGTGCAAAATCATTAAAGCTGCAAACAACAATTATTTTCATTATCAATACACTGGAGAATTATTTATATAATTGTGAACAGGTTTTTTTCCAAGTAAATAGTTTCCACACACATGGAATTGAAGTTGGAGGGAAGTCAGGCTGTGGACTGACAATGTGATCTATATTTCTTTAATAATCAGTTAATCATTTGTTGAATAAAATGTCAGGAAATTGTGAAATATGCTCATTATTATTCCCTGAAGTGCTAGTTAACTTATTTAAATTGCTATTGCTTATTGCAAAAGTCAAAACCCTCTAAATTTGGAGTTTAGAAGAATAGAAATATTTATTTCTCTGCATTGAGATACCAATACTTGACAAATTTGTACAAGAATGATCAGCTGAAAGAAACGCACGAATGAATTCATAAAGAGAAATCTGATCATCCGTTAAAATTCAAAACCTCAGGCGATCTAATGATCCATTAAGTCTGTTTTATGTAAACTTTAAGACCAGAGAGAATCAAGAGAAAGACAAGTACCATATTTAAAATTACACAATGAGCCTGATGTTAACTATAAGTGATTACTCTGAATTTATTTACGTTTTAAAAACACGTCCTAACACATCTCTAAATAGAGAATCTTGGACATGAGCGATGTCCTGGATGAACTTTTGATTTTAACAGAGTTAGATCATTAATCGTCCGTCTGTCGGCGAGGACGGAACGAGACGTCCCGCTGAGGACGTCAGCGTGATTACAGACGGAGGATAATCAATGATTAAGTCATTCAGAAAAAAACGGCACTCATGAGGCTGAAGGGAAGGTCACAGGGAGGTGAAGGGATTTGCTTATGTTATGAATGAAAAATGGAAATGTGTGGAGGTTGTATCTTCATTTTTCCATCAGCTTTGATCTGTCAATACAAAGACAGTAGCAAGAACATTTTACCCTGTTGGATGCACCTATGTCCATATAACCAAAGACACTGTCTACTGTGTGTGTTTAGATTTCGACTGTGCTCAGATAATCCAGCCAGTGATGCTGATGAATTAATAATAAATACTGCTCAAAGAGAGAGTTCAAAGGGAACATTTAGCATTAGGGATGATCTACACTGCCAGCATTTTCTGAAGTACAGACACACGTCCAAGTTTATGTTTATCAGTTTTGTGCCAACTGTTCAAATCACACAAATCTCCTGCTTTCTAATTGTTCAATGATTAATCAAGGCCTCAACTTTCTGATTTGAGTATTGGTCTAAAAAGGAAGGGGGAAACAAAATGACTAAATCAGCAAAAAAATATTACTGTCTTCCTTCTGTAATCTCATCACAGATCAATAATTACATCTATTTTGTCAGCCTGATGTCCCCGTCTGATTCTGTTAACAAATACAAACTCTAAACTAAAACGGTGCCTTTCTAAATTTAAAAATTCCATAATTTTTTAAGTCACGTGTCACAACAGCCAGAAGTTAAAGAATAAATGTAACTGATGGAAAAACACTAATTTCTATACTGATACAGAAACTGTATTTAATGTGCATTGATCATGTCATACACTGGATTGGTGCTGATCGGTTTAAACTTGGTGGGAACTGAATAGGGCACTTCTGTAGCCATCAAGCTAACGGTTAGCTCAGAGACAACAGCTCCTTTACTTTCCTGTGACATTTTATTCATCATTTTACAGAATTTCATTCAATTAAAAAAATAATTTCAGAGGGAAAATGACGCTCTATGAAATAACAAGCTAGTAAACTCATTATCTTAGCTTGGTGGGAGGATAAGTCCACACAGTTTATTCAAATAAAGCTAAAAGGCTATAATAGCTTCATCTGTTTTGGACTCTCAAAGATCAGCTCAAAGACGGCTTGTGATTGGTCAATGGTATAAATGATTTCCATCCATGTATATTCAGGCCTTTACAACACAGGTTGGCTAAATTAGATGAAACTCTTACTATAACTTTCTGTTTCACTTTTTATTTTATCCTAAGCTCAAATAATAAATTAAACCCTTGAACCACCGGCTCCTGATGTGAAGGACACTTATACAGAACGTGATAAACTATTAAACCCCTTTAGTAAAATGGTGAAAGAGACATTTCATTGAATAAAACACACATCTAGGGAAAAGTATGATTGTATGTTAACTACTGAAAGGCTAAAAGGGAATAACCCTGGCTTCAATAACAGTGTGGTGTGACTACAGAAATATGCTAATTATCTTCTATCAATTATTCAGCATATACTGGGAAAGACATTTCCTCAGTTTGAATTTTGTATTAACTGAATGCAGGAATCCCACAAATCAAACACACACCCAATTTGAAAAACATGAATTAAACAAAACAAAAAGACCCAGGTAGCTTTAGTCTGACTTTTTTTGTCCAGTTTGTCTTAACCTCAGTGCAGTTTATAGTTTAGTTTGTTCTTTTAAACAAGCTTTTGCATTGAGGTTTGTTGGCGCGCTTAATGGTGGAGCTCATGGAGAAACAGACACTTGAATAGAGAGATAATGAATCAAACAGCAGCAGCAGGAGTCACGTACCGGGAATCACACCGTGTCTGGCGGCAGCCCGTCCTCCGAGTCACGGTTCCTCCCGACCGTTGCTCCTCCACTCTCGTCCGCGCAGGTGAAGAAGACGGATGTTCCTCCCAACAATGGCGGCAGCTCAGCTAATCAAGCTAGCTCGCTCCAGAGTGAATAAAAAAAACACACCTCGCTGGTCGTAAACAGTCCCAAAGTCACACACACACAAACACACACACAAAGGAGCGAGTAAACTAACAAACAATCCACAGTTACACGTCACACAATCACACGGGAAACACTTCAGAGTCCGTAGCGTTTACAACTTAACTCATCTCTGTCACTAACGTCTTTCTCGCGTGACCACCCAGAGGTCAACCGGAAGTCAAACTCCTTCAAATTAAATCTCCAAATTAAACAAAATCATTAACAAACCTTCTCAGAACTGAACAAGCCTTAGAAACAGCTTATAAAATATATATTAACTGTAAATTAAAACACTTTCTAAACAATTATAAAAAGTCAAATGCTAAATCCTATTATAGATGCACACACACACACAAAAAAAAAAATCTATAAATTCTAATGCACCTTTACATGAACCAAACATCACATAAATAATGAATAATTCTGTGTGTGGTATCACATTATTAGGGCAGGGTGGCCCATGTTAACACCTCGTGGCCTCCTTGGTGAGCATTTGGCGAGGAAAGTGAAGGAGGGAAGTTCTTGCCTGCTGGATTTGGCCCCGCGGGGCTGCTGCTGCATATGCTGCAGTGGATTACACTGATCCAACTTAATGCCTAAGACCATGCAATCATTCATAACTACAGGAGCTGTTGAGGGCACAGCCATGGATGCTCCCAGCACCATCTGCCGCTGCGGGCAGGATTAACTTCGAGGAAGATGTTGAAAAAGGTGGGGGGTGGGAGGACCGGATCGACACATACAGTAAATAGACCCCGAGCTTTTGACCACCCTACAAAAAGCACCCGCTGTCAGGATCCCTACAGTTTACCAAAACCTCACACTTTGGTTTTCGAGCGCTGATTACATCTCACAGTTTCAGCCTCTGTATAAAATTCAAGACTGAAAACTTGACTCTGCAACCACACGGTTTTCTTTTCTGGTTAGTTTTTTTATTTTCTTGCAAGAATCGATTGTGGCAAACACCACACAATGTGTTTTAGGTTCAACACTCATCTCTTCTGCTGGGTTTACTCCTGCTGTCCACATGACTCTGAAGCTCTGAACGCCTAAAACTGAGAGTTTCAGAAACGCTGCTGGACCTGTTTCATTTTGAAAACTCTGGGTTTGTGTTGTAGTCTGGACGGACAGAAACTGAGACCTTTGGAAACGATGATGTAGACACACACAGTCGCTCCCTGATTGGGCCTCGACTACCAGTGGTGAATACAACATGATAATCAATTACAAGTATATACTTGTACATACCAGGTTGTTTTGTTCAACCCTCTGATACGACCCATGGCAGTGTTTCCTGGAATAGCGCCCTTACTGCGGCAGGCGTACCGGACATCAGTTGTCATGGTTACGATAATACACGCCAGCTGTACCAGGAGCAGCGTACCTTTCTTTGTCGCCTTGGTTACAAGAATAATGGTCATGGCTTGGTTAAGTTTAGGAAAAGGTGATGATTTAGGTTAAAATAAGTATCTTCCTCAACATTACACCCTCTGTGTTGTCATGGTTACAATATAAACAGCTAGTTTCACATGGGAATCGAACACTGCTCTCTGTGTCATATTCCTGTGTTTTGTCGACCCATCCATCCACCACATCCTCCCCCCGACCCAGAGAGCAAAATGAAACTTCTGGCCCAACATAAGCCTGGAGCATCGGCCCAAGTCTGGCCCATACACTTGCACATCTGGGCAGATTCTGGCTGTTATCCTCTGGTCTTGGCTGACGGATGAAAATCTTTCTGTGTGTGCACCAGAACTGGTCCAGATGTGGAAGTAGCACCAGAGAGTCATGCTGTATGTGGGCCAGATTTGGGCCGTGGAACCCAAAGAAGAAAACAAGCATGTGGACCAGTATGGGTCAGATTTATTTTGCTATCTGATGTGGACTTTGTCTCTCTTTATCCTACGTCACCGCACTTCTCCCTTTGTTACTGCCATAACTACTACGACCACAAGATGTCGCCTAGCAACAAAACCTAACTATGGGTCATAATAATGTGCTACACAGACGACATGTGCGCTCGTTTCTTACAGGACAGTCTCAGAAAGCATTTAGTTGCCGCTGCTTTGAACCGTGTTCTGCTCTCTGACCTCTGAACATGTCGTGTGTTTGTTTCTGTCTCCACAGAGAGTTGAAGCCCTGCCCTCCGACCATCAGGAGAGTCGACCGACCGCAGGAACCCCCTCCACCTTGGAAACTATAACCACGAAAAAAAACTGCTGCTGCTCTTCAAAAAAACAAACAAACAAACAAACAAACAAACAAACAAAAAAAAAACAGCATCTTCGACCCTTTTTTTGGAACTCTGTGCCTTCAACCAAAATTCACCAGTGATACTTCTGAAGCTTTTCTTTTGCTCTTTTTTTAGTTTCTTTTTCTTTGGAGCAGGACTCAGAGGATACAGCATCTGCCTGATGTAGGAGGGCCTGGGATTGTGCTGCTTTGTCTCTCTGGAGAAAAAAATAATAATAATAATCAAACCTAACCAGGACATGCAACTTTTGATCATTTTAATGTCCTAACGTTATTTTTTTTCTACAAGTTGTGTCAGTGATTTACTTCATATCAGAAGGAATCCCTTGCTGTGCAATATCAGTCCATATTTATGTGAAGTTGTCATGTGGATGTAGACTTTGGATGAACTTTTTGGTTTATTTTTGTAATGATGTTTTCCTGATTTCTATTTTTCTAAAACGATAAGACAGATGAAGGGAGAAGAAAAAAAAAAAATCATCTGAATTTCCTTTGAGGGAGAGCGGACGTTTGGTTGTTGCTAAAAGACGATTTTGTCCAAGTTTAGTTTTCCTCAGCTGCATCCCCTCCTGCTCCGACCAGGGCCAAAGCCATAGCCTATCTCAGATAACAATGCGCCAGGCGTTTTAAACACTCCCTTACAGCAAGATGCATTCAGGGTCTCACCGTTCTCGGGGGGGGGCTGACATCACGAGCCCCTCTTTGTCAGCTCATCTTAGCTGTTGGATTTTTCGAGCGATGTTTTTGGTTTCTACTGTACGTTCAGGGGCTTGAATCTGAAGTATTTAGTATTCTCTACCTTTGTGTGGCCTGTTCTTCTTGCTGTTATTTTGTACTTCCTCCTACATATCAATCGAGCAACTATAAGTGGCATGAATACATATGTGTGTGCAAGTGGGGAAAGAATGAGTGAGTGCCAGAGTGGGAGGTGAAATACTGTAAATTCTCAAATAAAATACAAGTAATGGTCATGATTAAGTAAAGATAGCTAACATCAGTCTCTTCCTGAAAGCTACGCTGAATACCTGACAATCTGCAGGTATTTCTGGATCCTCACAGACTCTTCTGACCATCTGGATGAAATTATATTACATATGTTGAACAATTAAAGAAAATGATTTGATTTTTAATCAGTTTTGCAAAGATGGCGGCTGAAGATTTTGTATCTTTGTGCCCAATTTGTGCGACATAAACCGAAATTAAAACATTTAACGATCAGTAATATTCGTTTACATTGATGTTGGTTTCTTTAATTCTATATTTTTATACAAAATATGTTTATTTAATGCGTCGTTTCTTGTATCGAGCGAGGACATATGTCATTTTCAGGCAACATAGAAAGGAAAGAGATTGGGGTTAAAAATCTTTGAAAAGTTTTTTGATACCTGTAAAACTCATGACTAAATTCACGTTAGATTTGTGCCTTGTTAGCTGATATTCACAAGAAGAGTTTGGACCCTGTTAGTTTATCTCAGTCCGTCAGTGCTGAACAGGGTTAAGGTCTGGTTGACGACTCTGAAACTAATATATGGACTTTTGTATTTAGGTTTGGGAATGAATTACTGCTGCACAATGCTGACACCAGGTAACTGTTCTGGAAACCCCCTTTACCACTACTTATATTGTAGGTAGTAAATAGTGTATCAGGCTGTTTATCAGGCCTCCAGAAGTAAAAGTCCTGTTTATTTTTGCTATTAATAAAATAAGATGACTTTAATTATTAGGAATATAATTCAAATAGAATCCAGTATTTGAGAATTTACAGTAATTCCAGTTTTATTGTTTCAACCCTGTTTTCTGCAGTTGTGAATCGTGTTCTGTGTTTCCTCGAAGCTGCTATCCCTGTACTGTGTAGATTGGAGATGTCCAGCCTTACCCCTCAACTCCTACAAACATCCTCCATTAGCTCTCCATATTACCTCACAACACACACACTCACAAACACACACATATTTATCTTACAGGCTGATCGGGTTTTTATTGATTTCAGTTAAATGCATCAGTGGTTCACTAGATTCAGTTTGTGCCTTTTAGGGAATTGTCATGTTCACAATAATGTTCAGTTCTGTGATGTTTTCTTTTTGAAATCTGTTTTACAAGGTGCATCTCTGTTCATTCAACCAAACAAAGATGGCAACTACTGTAAAGGTGATACGACGTGTGGCCAAAAGTATGTGGATGTTTAAACCAGTTTAGTTCTGGCTAATTCTTGCAAACCGAGCATGGTTACTGTTGATCTGGGCTTAACTTGGTTGGACCAAAGGATCCTGGATCAGAACTAGTTTGTATGATGTGTCAAACATGCTCACGTTGCTTGGAACTGCAAGGTTGTGGAGATTTGGGAGGTGATATCGTTTAAATATGGGGACTTTAAACTTTAGGCAGAGCCCTGGACTAACGCTACCTGGGTAATAGCTTCTTTGCTGAGGCAGGAATAAGAGGAAATGCATGAGACTCACAGGAAGGACACAAAAGCTCTGATAAGTGGGTGTGAATTCACAGACGCCCCCGACTCGAATGTTTGAAAGGTGTGGAAGGACGGGGGTTTCTCCATCCAAACCAGCCCCAGAACTAAATAAATGGTAAATAGACCTCATTTACATTAGTCTGTCAGCCACTCAGAGCGCTTTACAATATCTCATTCACCCATTCACACAGTGAATCATCAGGAGTTACACCAGAGCACAGGGACAGACTTCTGGTTGTATCTTACATATCATTCTGACACATTATTTTTATATGGAAATGAAAATATGAAAGAAACTAGACTAAACTCGATAAATGATCCTGACAGAACTTGTGGTGACGTGCTGCACGGCAGGAGCGACGACGAGTTTCCTTCTTTGTTTGGTTCAAACACTTTCAAAAGGGTTTAAAAACCTGCTCTATGAAACACTTCATGGAATATCTCTTTGTACTGAACAGTGTCAGAGTATCTCAGAAATGAAGAAACCTGTTTAGGAGTTTGATTTGTGCATTTTTCTTTTTGCTTTTCTTTGACTGGACTGTAACCATAACAACAACAACAAAAAACCCCTCAGAGGCACAAACTGGCGCTCATGGTCCACAAATCTGTTTCAATCAAATCCACATTTTACAACATTTCTTAAAAAGCAACTGTTTGTAGGCAAACCTGCAAAGTGTTTTGATTTTCTTTTGTTTTATTTATTCATTTTTACTGCATGGTTTTGACTGAATACAGCCCTATGATGTTGTGCTCTGCCAACAGTAGTGGAGGTAGTTCCCCCTCCTGTGTGGAGTCACTAAGACTTTGCTGCCTGTGAGTGTGAATCATCCGTGACGCTGCCTCCGTCCATCAAGTACCTTTACTGACACCGTTCCCCAAAACAACGCTGCCAAATTGGTCTGAATAAGCCAAAACTTTCTGACGTTCTCTGTGTATAAGTGGTTTAAGTGTATCACATGTTAAACCTCAATCCCGTTAATGTTACATTGTGTTTTTAACAAAAAAGAATCCTGTTTGTTAAAATGTTAATAATATATGCAGAAGAGTTATGAAATAAACTGAAACTAACTCAACTGTGGCTGTTTGCTGTTGACTGA
>NW_019524941.1:88280-90368 GCF_002814215.2 Seriola lalandi dorsalis
ATGTTATCCAGATCTAAAGTAAATGTTGAACAAAGAGCAGCTTGCTGGATATAAGACACCTTCCAAAACCAGGTTGTATGAGGTATCAGTCTTTTAAATTGTCCCCTCTGACCTAGAAAAAACGACTGATTAATTACATTTAAATAAATTAATAAATTAAAAAGCTCATTGTGCTGTAGGTTCAGTCCCCAAACAGATTAACTAAACTTCCCACATATTTTTTTATACGTATTCAAGTAAAGTTTAAGATTACACCAAAATGTTTTCACCGGTTAATATTTTATACACTTTTAATTGATAATCTTTAAAAAAAAAAATCCTCTTGTTAACGATCAAAAGTATGAAACATGTTCATGAAATCAGACTGATGTGACAAACACAACATGAGTCTTTAATGAGCATTAAAATAGATTTTATTTTATATTTTATAACTAAATAATGCCTCAAGTGAAGCGTTATGAACACATCACGTTGTCTGTACCGTTAAAATGGGGTCGAACCACATTCCCCTGAACTGTCTCCTCCGTGTCCTGCTGTTAGATTTCCGGGTGGAGCTGCTCCTTCACGCGTTAACAATCAGCCAATGGCAGAGCGGCGACAGCGCAGCCTCATTAGCATATGGTGTGTAGAAGAAGAGCAGGCGCAGCGCTTATTCTTCACATTTGCTTGAGGAAAGTGAATCTCTGACGATGCCTGAACCAGCGAAGACAGCGCCCAAGAAGGGCTCCAAGAAAGCCGTGGCCAAGACCGCCGGCAAGGGCGGCAAGAAGAGGAGAAAGACCAGGAAGGAGAGCTACGCCATCTACGTGTACAAGGTGCTGAAGCAGGTCCACCCCGACACCGGAATCTCCTCCAAGGCCATGAGCATCATGAACTCCTTCGTCAGCGACATCTTCGAGCGTATCGCCGGTGAGGCCTCCCGCCTGGCTCACTACAACAAGCGCTCCACCATCACCTCCAGGGAGATCCAGACCGCCGTCCGCCTCCTGCTCCCCGGGGAGCTGGCCAAACACGCCGTGTCTGAGGGCACCAAGGCCGTCACCAAGTACACCAGCTCCAAGTAACCAGCTCTGCTACAACAACAACAACAACAACCCAACGGCTCTTTTAAGAGCCACCCACTTTCTCTATAAAGACAAAACCTTCCTTTGCTTTGTGTCGTACAAATATAATCTGTTCATAATTAATATAAATAACATCAATAGTGGAGTTGAAGTCTAAAGGCCCAACATCATCCTTCACTAAGAAATAAGCTTATCATCCTCTTGGCACATGCTAAGAACTCACTGCTCTTTGTATCTGAGGTGTTTATATAAGTATATAGTGTTTATGTGTGTGTGTGTGTGTGTATAAATATATGTCTTTGCTCCACATGAGCTGGTCACTGAGTAACTACAGTGGAGACCAGATCTGCCCAAACTGAACCTTAGAGAGAAGTTTAAAAACTGCTCTGTTCTCCACCGCCTTCATTTAATCCCCCACTTCAAATATATTAGATTAGATTAGATTCAACTTTATTGTCATTGCACGGAGTACACGTACTAAGACAACGAAATGCAGTTAGTATCTAACCAGAAGTGCAAAAGAGCAGTTAAAGTGCAAGTGTGTGCTGTACAGGTATGTAAAGTGAGGGTGTGCATAAGTAAAGTGGAGATGTGCATATGTAGGGTACAGTAAATTACACTGTGAATTACAATGAATTACAATGATGAGGATGATATCACATCAGTGTTATACTGTTTTCTTATTGTGTTTACTATTTTTTATTTTTAACTTTTTATTTAATCAAGTAGATAGAAATCTCATTTTCAACAGAAACCTGAATGTAGATTAAAGACTATTAATGAAAGAACACTGAACACACAAGACTTTACAATATAATTTAAATAACAAACAACATTCTTATTAAACAGGATCATATAAAGATGATAAAACGCAGCCAACAATTAAAACAATTGCTTTCTGTTCTGCTTTTCCTATTTCGGACCTCTGTATAATAATGCAGTAAATACATCAGATTATCATCCATCATACTCTGACATTAAACTGCTCTGTGATGATAAACACACTGTCCCTTAACAACCAACA
>NW_019524941.1:92606-94349 GCF_002814215.2 Seriola lalandi dorsalis
GGGCCAGCTGGATGTCTTTGGGCATGATGGTGACCCTCTTGGCGTGGATGGCGCACAGGTTGGTGTCCTCGAAGAGGCCGACCAGGTAAGCCTCGCTGGCCTCCTGCAGAGCCATGACGGCGGAGCTCTGGAAGCGCAGGTCGGTCTTGAAGTCCTGAGCGATCTCCCTGACCAGGCGCTGGAAGGGCAGCTTGCGGATGAGCAGCTCGGTGGACTTCTGGTAGCGGCGGATCTCTCTGAGAGCCACGGTACCGGGCCTGTAACGGTGAGGCTTCTTGACGCCGCCGGTGGCCGGGGCGCTCTTACGGGCAGCCTTGGTGGCCAGCTGCTTCCTGGGGGCTTTGCCTCCGGTGGATTTACGGGCGGTCTGCTTGGTTCTTGCCATTTCGGGCGAGTACGAGATTCTTCCTCTTCCTCAGAAAGAGTTGTGATTCAGAAGCAGCTCGTGTCTGTTTATATAGCCAGAGCCGGAGCGCCGACAAGCCTGATTGGTCGAATATGTGCACGTGACGTAGCTGCTCGTCTGCAGCGTCATACCAAAGGAGGCATGCACGTTTCATGTATAAAACATTTTGTCAAGTATTTTATACATTAAATAATAGAAAGGAAAAAATAAATATTATATATATGATTATTTAAAAAAAAAAAAATATATATATATATATATAATATTTTAAATTGTCATGTACAAAATAATATAAGTATTAATCTATCTAATAAACATTTGGTATATGAGTGGGTTGGATCAAAAAACATTACATGCACCTGTGTGTGTTCACACCATAAGTTTTATTTAATGGAGACTAAATATTTATTGTAAAATAAATGTTGACAACCAAATAGTAATAACTATTACTGTAACTGTCTGTTATATGGAAGTAATGAAAGTAAATGAGCGTAACAGCTGTTTAATTTTACCACAGCTGGGTGTCATGTTGATATAAATAATATAAAGATAAATTAATGTTTATTTACTGGTAATGAATTTACAGCATTATGGATAAGTCTGATCTTTATTTATTCCCAGAGGGAAAACTCACAAAGACAGAAATAATATTAGAAAAGTATATATATACACACACACAAACACACTTTTCTAATATTATTTTTTATTATAAAAAGTGTATAGAAATAAATAATACAACAACAATCAAGTTCAACAGTAGAAAGTTATATACACAAGTCTCAAGTCAGGTGACACAGCTGTGACTGACAGTAAAACAAGACAATTGTAGTGACATTTGAAGAAAACGTCATGACCCGAAGAAAAATGTAAGTACTTGCTCTAAAAACTACAGTATCATTAAGTCCATCTAGAAATCACTGCAGTGATTTATAACCAGGATGGTCACCAATACAAAAATATACTAAATAAACTGTATATAAAAATAGAAATTCAATAAACGCCATCTTCTCAAGTTTCTTCTTTTACACAGCAATTTTTCAATTAAACACATTTACAACTGCAGGAATTGTATAATATATAAAGAGTAAGTTAGAGGCTGGACATTTGCTCTTAGTGAAATATGTGGGTGGCTCTTAAAAGAGCCTTTTGTTGTGTTTAAAGTAAAGTTTGTAGATTTACTTCTTGGCTGCTTTCTTAGCGCCAGTCTTCTTGGGCTTGGCAGCTTTGGGCTTCGCCACCTTCTTCGCAGCCTTCTTGGGTGTAGTCGCCTTCTTGGCGGCCTTCTTCGGGCTCTTTGCGGCTTTCTTGGCCGCTGCGGGTTTCTTGGCGGCGGCGGC
>NW_019524941.1:95401-96255 GCF_002814215.2 Seriola lalandi dorsalis
AATGATAGATATAAATACTCATATTTATCATGGATTACAGATTATTTATCTATGAACTGGGTAAGATATATGTTCCCACTGACCTGATGCACAAACATTGACTATTTGTATGTACATGATTCACATCTTCCTGGACATTATATTTAGACTGTTCATATATTTCTGAGGTCAATATATTGTCTTGTGCTAATTCCAAGAGGAATGGACTGTATTCATAAATCGTAGTATTACTATTAGTGGCATCAATACCTTTACCAAACATAAGAAGAAGATCTAGATCTAGATCTATAGCTTTTTCAAGCAAGTCAGAAACATTAGTTATTTAAATCTTTTTTTAAAGTAAGATTTTACTTAGATTCCTCCAGGTTTGTCTTCATATCTGATCAGCAACAAAATATGGTCAATATAAATAAACGCAGGTATGGATTTCTGCAAGAAAGTGTCTTTTTTGACATATTTTTAAAATCTAATGTCAGTTACTGTTACAGGTCTATTATACACTGGTAACACATTTTGTTCCCTCTGGGGTTCCTCGCGTCCAAACAAGGACACACAAAGAAAATGCTATAAAATCATCATATATCAATATTTTTTTCTGCTTTTTTTGCATAAATCTCTTAAACCACTTCAGTTCTGCTCAAACCTACCAAATGTTTATTAGTTTTCAGGATTTTAACCCTTTAAATAGCAGTTTGAAGACATGTTGCCTCTTGTTTTATTAAAAAAAACAAGACAGAATATGAGATATTTCCCACATAATACATGATGGAGGGATGTGACATTGTTTTATATCAGAGTCTTTTATATCAAGACATTTCTCAAAACCAGAATATGATCAGGGTGACTTTTGAACA
>NW_019524941.1:99469-100294 GCF_002814215.2 Seriola lalandi dorsalis
GCCGCCGCCGCCAAGAAACCCGCAGCGGCCAAGAAAGCCGCAAAGAGCCCGAAGAAGGCCGCCAAGAAGGCGACTACACCCAAGAAGGCTGCGAAGAAGGTGGCGAAGCCCAAAGCTGCCAAGCCCAAGAAGACTGGCGCTAAGAAAGCAGCCAAGAAGTAAATCTACAAAACTTTACTTTAAACACAACAAAAGGCTCTTTTAAGAGCCACCCACATATTTCACTAAGAGCAAATGTCCAGCCTCTAACTTACTCTTTATATATTATACAATTCCTGTTTTTGACACGTTATTTTTTTTTCTCCACTCCATTATAGAAAGTGTTTAGTAATGATCTATACGTCCCTGAATTAAACTGTCACATGACATTTTCCAACAGTCACAGGTAAGTAGCCAATTACTGTGGATGTAGAATAATGTTCGGTAGAACAGACATAACTTTGAATAAAGGTGATTTTAAAGTGAATAAACTAAATCAAAATCACTGCAGATGTCTGCAGTGATTTCCATTCAGAGGTGGATCTGCTTCATCCTGACACAACCACACCGCCACAGCTGTAGGAACATCACAATGAATGAATGAAATCTTATATGTATAATCTAGACTTGACATGTGATTATGTTGCCTGATTATATAAGGATATTATATAAGGATAATGAACCTATAGCCTTTAGCTGGTGTGCACATATAAACACAAGGATCCAAGAGCCATTGAAGCGTTTATTGAGTGAAGGAGTTGCTGAATGGATGGATGTTTTTTATTTTTCTGTACAATTAATTAAGAGTTTAGATGTTGCCATACAGACCATAGCACTAATGATAAA
>NW_019524941.1:101326-103228 GCF_002814215.2 Seriola lalandi dorsalis
GACAACAAGAAGACCCGCATCATCCCCCGCCACCTGCAGCTGGCTGTCCGCAACGACGAGGAGCTCAACAAGCTGCTCGGCGGAGTCACCATCGCTCAGGGAGGCGTGCTGCCCAACATCCAGGCGGTGCTGCTGCCCAAGAAGACCGAGAAGCCCGCCAAGGCCAAGTAAACTCAGCCCACTCCAACTGAACAAACGGCTCTTTTAAGAGCCACACACTTACACTTTAAGAGCTCATTCCTTTTTATATGCTACATAATCATTTCCATATACAACTATTAATAACATACTATCAGTTATTATTGTAGTTTCTCATAAACACATGTTGCACATCTATAACAACCACACATTGGCTTAACATGTTCTTAAACTGACCACAAATACCTGTCTTTTACTTTACATCACACTTTCTGTGTTGTAGTTGAGTTAGTTTATACCACACAGATCTGTATGAACAAGTGCAGCCATTCAATGACCTGAATGTTGAAGGTTTGTGGTCTGATCCAAGCAGCTGAAAAATGAAACCAGAAGCTGCAGTTCCTCTAACGAGCACTAGAGTCTGGCTCCAAGTGAGTCAGTCCCATAGACTTCCATGTGAAAATGTCCAACTTTGCAGCAGATATAAACATGTTTACAGCCTGGTACAAAAACAGTTTTGGTCTTTAGAGCTAAATTCTTCCTTCATGACACCTGTTTAAAGAACTCACCTGTTTACATCCATTGTTATTTACAGTCTATGGGTCTCAAAGACTGCCTGTAATTTATGCTCAAATATGGGAGTATATGAAACTTTCATATACTTTACTGTATTTTATAGACCACAGTAAATACTGCAGTCAGCACATTGGCACCACCCTCTAAAGTCCAAAATAAATGGGTTTTGTTGTTGAGGTCAAACCTCTGAGGTTTAACTGGTCTCAAACATTAACATCATTAAGTTGGATGACATGTTCATTTATTTGTCAGTGAATAAAAAAGGTTTGTTAACATGTTTATAACTCAAATAACACAAACAAGAAATATATAATGTTTAATGACGTTCCATGAAAGCGCTAAAGCAGATGAGCTGAATGAATACATTTGAACAAGGATGTGGCCGCACTTAGTTTCACAGAGGATTTCCAAGGCTTCAGAAGTTTATATGTTTGTAGATCCACTGGTCCTTCACTTCCTCTCAGCTCCATAATCCCACGGCCTAATAAACCACTGAGGTATTGGCTGAGTTTTTTCTTTAGTGACTGTACTTGTTGTATGATGCAGCGCACATTTGTCAATAATTCCAGGTTGTATTAAAATTCAATCAGGCTTGAAATGAAATGTGTTTGGATACATCAGAGCAGGAGAGAAACCTCCTTGTTATGTCCTTTACAATAATCTAAACAACATTTCCAAATGTGTTCATATGATAACTCTTTCCCTTTTGGACACTAAATTATATGTGACACTGAATCATTTTGGACACTTCATTATGTCACATAAAGAACAATCAAACTGAAAAATTATTCAAACAGGCTCATCCATTCAATTATTCTATAAACTTGAATGAATATATATTTCACATCCACAAATCCAAATGAAATAAACCTGCTCCAAACCCTGCAAAGGTCATAACAGGTGGAAACAATATCGACAATAAAAACGCCAATATTTTGGTAAATTTGAGTAGTTGATAATTAGACAATTAGAGTCCATGTTGGCGGCCAATTTAATATTTCAGAGGTCAGCAGGATTGCCAGGGTCAATGTTTAACTTTTATTTTGAATGAATTTTAGCCGGAAGTTCAGAGGCTCACGGGCTCTAGCTTGAAAGAGGAAAAGCAAAATGGCGGACTGAGGCGGAGCTGTCTGTCTTCCTTTACGTCCGCATTCACCATTTAAATACGGACGTTCCTGACTCGACATT